>NC_057936.1:67146193-67188693 GCF_018555375.3 Anguilla rostrata
GAACACACTATACGTCGCACACTATACACTAGAACACACTATACATCACACACACTATACACACTATACACTAGAACACACTATACATCACACACACTATACACTAGAACACACTATACATCACACGCACTATACACTACACACACAATATACCCACATACACACCTGGCTCCGGTTGCTGGACTGCACAGCTTGCCTCCACTGGCTGATGAGCTGCACCAGCATCTTGACGGCGTTGTCGAGCAGCGTGGGGTGGACGTCAGTAACCTCGCGCACAATGAAGTAGACGAAGCCCGACAGCACGTCCTCACGCCACTCAGGGAAGTCCACCATCAGCGCCTGCAGCGTGGTGAAGGCCAGGCCGCGCAGCTCCTCGTCCATGTGGATGGTCAGCCTGCAGGGGGCGACAGAGCACCGTTACTGCCCCCTGCTGCTCACACTCTGCTGCTGCACAGCAGGGGGCAACAGAGCACATGATGAGTGACAGAGAGAAAAGAGAAGGAGAGGAGAGAGGGATGGAGAGGAGGAGGGGGAGGGAGGGAAGAGGGGAGAGGGAGAGAGAGAAGAAGAGGGAGTGGAGAAGGGAGTGGAGAGGAGGAGGAGTGGAGAGGATGAAGATGAGAGGGTAGTGTTTACTTGGCGAGCAGGTCGATGAGCTCCAGTCTGCTCATGCCGTCTGGGATCAGCCGGGGAATCGCTGCCACACAGGTCCGGAACAGATCGATCTTCGGCTTCCTCTCCCCCCTGTGCCACACACACACACACACACACACACACACACACACACACACGAGCTGCACACACACAGACACACCAGCACAGCACGCACACACACACACACACACACACACACACACACACACGGCATCACGCGCAGACACACACACACGCACACACACACACACGCATACACGCGCAGACACACACACACACATGCGTGCACACACACACATGCACACATACACGCGCGCACACACACACACACACACACACACACGCATACATGCGCAGACACACACACACACACACGTGCACACATACACACACACACAGACAGATAGCATCTCATTATCATCTATGCCTGAAGGCCCAAAAATCCTCCAGTTTCTTACAGAAAGCCCAGATCATGTGACAAGGTGGTTCACAGTTAGAAGCAGCCTGATCATGTGACGGGGGACACTCACGTGATCATGTCCTCGGGCTCCTTGTTGGACATCTGCACGTTGGTCATGCTCATTGGTCGGCCCACCTCCTTGTCCAGGTGGCGCAGGATGCTGTCGAGCGCCTTGCGGACTTGGGGGTAGTACAGGGACATGCCTAGGACAGCACAAAGCAGTCAACCCCCCCACGGGTACACAGCACAAAGCAGTCAACCCCCCCACGGGTACACAGCACAAAGCAGTCAACCCCCCCACGGGTACACAGCACAAAGCAGTCACCCCCCCCCACGGGTACACAGCACAAAGCAGTCACCCCCCCACGGGCAACACACGGGCAGCACAAAGCAGTCAACCCCCAGGTACACAGCACAAAGCAGTCAACCCCCACGGGTACACAGCACAAAGCAGTCAACCCCCCACGGGTACACAGCACAAAGCAGTCACCCCCACGGGTACACAGCACAAAGCAGTCAGCCCCCCACGGGTACACAGCACAAAGCAGACAGCCCCCCACGGGTACAGCACAAAGCAGCAAAGCACCCCAGACAGCACAAACAGCCCCCCACGGGTACACAGCACAAAGCAGACAGCCCCCCACAGGCTAGCGTAAAGCAGTCAGCCCCCTCACAGGTACACCCTCAGGGCATTGTGGGAAACGCACCGATGACCTTGGCCTCCTCGTCAGTGAGTGTGGTGTTGAGGAAGATCTTCTTGACGCGCAGGGTGTTGCCGGACGGCAGAGTGACCCCGGTGGTGGGCATGGGCGGCTCGCCCTCCTTCTGCTGCAGGCTGTCAGCGATGACCAGGAAGGCCCGGAGCCCAACGTTCATCCTCTGCAGGGGGGGAGAGGGGGGAAGGAGGGAGAGATCAGTCAGAGAGATCAGAGAAGAGTCCAAGAGGAGTCAAACGAAGAGAGTGGAGTCAGAGAGAGAGAGAAAGGACGAGTGCTCATCAGAAGTGGAGTCAGAGGGAGAGAAACTCCCCTATTTATTAGGAGAACACAAAAAATGCATCAGACTAGCGGAAAATTATATCACAGCTTGCCATAAACAGAGGGAGTGAGCCTATTGGGTAAACCTATATGTCTGCAAACTCTATGTCCATGTATATGTTCATGTGTTCAATGGTGTATGTTCTTTATATGTTCTTTTCTGTGCTTTGGCAACATAAGTTGTATCTTGTCATGCCAATAAAGCATTCTGAATTGAACTGAATTGATCAGAAAGAGGAGAGGAGAGAAGCACGCAGGCCTAGTCACCTCTGGATTTATGGTGAAGGTCTTGTGCGACTTCCCCACACAGAGAAGGTCATAAATGATCTCTTTCATGGCAAAATCCAGCCTTTCCTGGGGAGGAGAAGAACCGACAGGCAGAAATGAGAGGGGATGAGACAGAGTGAGTACAGAGACACAGCAGCAGCCCAGCCAGGGACCAGCTCAGCCAAACCCCCAAATCTGCCCCGCTCCGCCCGATCCGCCCCGACCTGCCCCGACCTGCCCCGATCCGCCCCGACCTGCCCCGACCTGCCCCTACCTGCCCCTACCTGCCTCAATCTGCCCCGACCTGCCCTGACCTGCCCCGATCCGCCGCTACCTGCCTCGATCTGCCCCAACCTGCCCTAACCTGCCCGATCGCCCCGATCCGCCCAACCTGCCCCGACCTGCCCCGACCCGCCCGACCTGCCCATCCTGCCTGCCGATCGCCCCAACCTGCCCGACCTGCCCGATCCGCCCGACCTGCCCGATCCGCCCGACCTGCCTAACGCCCCGATCTGCCCCGACCTGCCCCAACCTGCCTCGATCTGCCCCAACCTGCCTCGATCTGCCCCAACCTGCCTCGATCTGCCCCGATCTGCCCCGATCTGCCCCAACCTGCCTCGACCTGCCCCAATCTGCCCCGATCTGCCCCAACCTGCCTCGACCTGCCCCAATCTGCCCGATCTGCCCGATCTACCCCAACCTGCCCCTACCTGCTCCGATCTACCCGATCTGCCCAACCTGCCCGATCTCCCAACCTGCCCCTACTGCCCCAATCTGCCAACCTGCCGATCTGCCCCAACTGCCGATTACCAATCTGCCTAACCGCCCCAAGCCACCACCTGAGCGTGATGGTGATCTACGAAGATGTTGGCTGTCTCGAGGGACCACACTGCGGGACCCCTTGGGGAAAAGTGCTGAGACTATACTGAGCAAACGACTGAGAGAGAGAGAGAAGAGGGGAGAGGGAGGGGGAGAGAGAGAGAGGGGGTGAGGGTGTGTGTGCGTGCGTAAGCGTGCGTGGTGTGTGTGTGAGTGTGAGTGTGAGTGTGTGTGTGAGTGAGTGTGTGTGTATGAGTGTGTGTGTATGAGTGTGTGTGTGTGTGTGTGTGTGAGTGTGAGGTGTATATGAGTGAGTGTGTGTGTGAGTGTGAGTGTGAGTGTGAGTGTGTGTGTGTGTGTGTGTGTGTGTGTGTGCGTGTGAGTGTGTGAGTGTGAGGTGTATATGAGTGAGTGTGAGTGTGAGTGTGAGTATGTGTGTGAGTGTGTGTCTCACCTCTGAGTGACAGTGTTGCTCTCACACTTTATGCGGATGATGTAAACCCAGAGCAGCCGGTACAGGGACTCCAGAGCCACGCGGGACATTTTGGGGTCCTTGTTCTGAGAGGGGAGATGGAGCACAAGGTCACCTTCAACCGGCAAGCACACTCCAACACTCCAGCACAGCGTCTGATGCCATAACACTGCATCGGTAACACCATAACACTGTACCTGTAACACCATAACACTGTACCTGTAACACCATAACACTGTACCTGTAACACCAGAACACTGTACCTGTAACACCATAACACTGTACCTGTAACACCATAACACTGTACCTGTAACACCAGAACACTGTACCTGTAACACCATAACACTGTACCTGTAACACCAGAACACTGTACCTGTAACACCATAACACTGTACCTGTAACACCAGAACACTGCATCTGTAAGACCATAACACTGTATCTAACACCATAACACTGCATCTGAAACACCATAACAGAGTGTATCTGTAACACATGACAACAGTGTATCTGTAAAACATGACAAGAGTGTATCTGTAAAACATGACAAGAGTGTATCTGTAACACATGGTAACAGTGTATCTGTAACACATGGTAACAGTGTATCTGTAACACATGGTAACAGTGTATCTGTAACACATGGTAACAGTGCATCTGTAACGCATGGTAACAGTGCATCTGTAACGCATGGTAACAGTGCATCTGTAACGCATGGTAACAGTGTATCTGTAACGCATGGTAACAGTGTATCTGTAACGCATGGTAACAGTGTATCTGTAAACCATAACAGTGTCTTACTAGCATCTAACATGATAACTTGTAACACATGGTAACAGTGCATCTGTAACGATCTGTAACAGTGTATCTGTAACACATGGTACACAGTGTATCTGTAACACATGGTAACGGTGTATCTGTAACACATGGTAACGGTGTATCTGTAACAATGGTAACAGTGTATCTGTAACACATGGTAACGTGTATCTGTAACATGGTACGGTGTATCTGTAACACATGGTAACAGTGTATCTGTAACACATGGTCACGGTGTATCTGTAACACATGGTAACAGTGCATCTGTAACACATGGTAACAGTGCATCTGTAACACATGGTCACGGTGTATCTGTAACACATGGTAACAGTGCATCTGTAACACATGGTAACAGTGCATCTGTAACACATGGTAACAGTGTATCTGTAACACATGGTAACAGTGTATCTGTAACACATGGTAACAGTGTATCTGTAACACATGGTAACAGTGCATCTGTAACACATGGTAACAGTGTATCTGTAACGCATGGTAACAGTGTATCTGTAACACATGGTCACGGTGTATCTGTAACACATGGTAACAGTGTATCTGTAACACATGGTAACAGTGCATCTGTAACACATGGTAACAGTGCATCTGTAACACATGGTCACGGTGTATCTGTAACACATGGTAACAGTGCATCTGTAACGCATGGTAACAGTGCATACTGTACTGAAATCACAATGAGCTAAAGGGGCAGAGAGCAATCCCACTGGACAACAATAAAAACCTGACGCTGTTCGTTAAATTTCATTCTAATACAGTGTGTGAATACCTGGCAGTGTAATGTTACGTTATGTTTCAATACTTGTGCGTGTAATGTTATGTTAAAGGTGTGAGGTTGTTAAGTACGTTTCTGGTCTTTAGCACGCACGCACACACACACAAGCACACGCACACACACAGCACAGAACCGCAGGCCCCCCCAGCCTGGGCGTGGCTGGGGGCAGGTGAGGGGCAGACTCACCTGTAGGGTCTCTATCTGTTTTCTGATACTGTTGTTTGATGGCATCTAGACCGAGTGAACGTAAGACAGCAGGAAACAGAGAGAAGGGGCGGGGCCACATGCAGGTTAGAACAAAGCGCAGGACAAAAACAACTAAAAACAGACAAACAGAAAAGACACAAAACCACCCCACAGTGTGAACCCTCTGACCCCAGTGTGAACCCTCTGACCCCAGTGTGAACCCTCTGACCCCAGTGTGAACCCTCTGACCCCAGTGTGAACCCTCTGACCCCAGTGCGAACCCTCTGACCCCAGTGTGAACCCTCTGACCCCAGTGTGAACCCTCTGACCTCAGTGTGAACCCTCTGACCCCAGTGTGAACCCTCTGACCCCAGTATGAACCCTCTGACCCTCTGACCCCAGTGTGAACCCTCTGACCCCAGTATGAACCCTCTGACCCCAGTGTGAACCCTCTGACCTCAGTGTGAACCCTCTGACCCCAGTGTGAACCCTCTGACCCCAGTGTGAACCCTCTGACCCCAGTGTGAACCCTCTGACCCCAGTGTGAACCCTCTGATCTCAGTATGAACCCTCTGACCCCAGTGTGAACCCTCTGACCCCAGTGTGAACCCTCTGATCCAGTATGAACCCTCTGACCCAGTATGAACCCTCTGACCCCAGTGTGAACCCTCTGACCTCAGTGTGAACCCTCTGACCCCAGTGTGAACCCTCTGACCCCAGTGTGAACCCTCTGATCCCAGTATGAACCCTCTGACCCCAGTATGAACCCTCTGACCCCAGTGTGAACCCTCTGACCTCAGTGTGAACCCTCTGACCCCAGTGTGAACCCTCTGACCTCAGTGTGAACCCTCTGACCCCAGTGTGAACCCTCTGACCTCCGGGGATGTGCTTTGAGTGGAGGTAAAATCGAGCAGGACTCAACACAAACAGGATGCAGCACGCATGCACAGCATGGGGGGGGGGTTTAGGGCTGAGGGGTTAAAGGTTAGGGGTCAGCGAGGAGCAAGGATTGATTTCGGCGGCAGAGGTGAGCAGTTGGTTAGGGGGTGGGAAAAGAGGAACCTAATTTAAGCCACAATCAACAGTGCCCCATGGTGTCCAGGAGGACTACCATCCCCCACACCTCATAACCAAAGGCTTGCTCAGAATCACACACATACAAAATCACTGCAACACATCCCTGCACGACAAACCAGCACAGAGAACGCAACGCCATTCATCTGGGATTCAACTGTGATTGACCTGTCAATGGTTGGCAATTGATCTATGATTGGTTTGCGATTGACTTGTGATTAGTTTGTGACTAATCTGTGATTTCTGTGCGATTGATCTGTGATTGGTTTGCAATTGACCTTTGATTAGTTTGTGATTGACCTGTGATTGGTTTGCGATTGATCAGTTATTGGTTTGTGATTGATCTGTTATTGGTTTGTGATTGATCTGTGATTGGTTTGCGATTGATCAGTTATTGGTTTGTGATTGATCTGTGATTAGGCTGCAGACTATTCCACCAAGCAACATCACTGGCACACCAAAATACATCCATATAAGAAACACTGCCCCCTGCTGGTATCTATACATCATATCTCCCCATACCCCATCACAGCAGCCTTTAAATAGATGCTTATTACACCGAGAGGTGTTCATACTATACGTAAAACACATTGCCGGGTTAATGGTGTCCACACTATGTCAAGAATATTGGGCTAATTCATACTGTATGTAAATAAAGTGTTGCGTAAATGGTGTTCATGCAGTAGATAAAGGAAATGTTGGGTTAATGATACTGTATGTAAATAAAGTGCTGGGTAAATGGTGTTCAGACTGTATGTAAATAATTGTTGGGTTAATGGTGTTAATACTGTATGTAAATGAAGTGTTGGGTTATCACAGGTGTGAAGCTGTACCTTCAGGTGAGACAGGCAGTTCTGCAGGAATATGTGCCAGTTGTTGAGGAAGAACTGCTTCTGACTGACACAAAGCAAGCAGGTCACCAAGGGATACAGCGCCTAGAGAAAGAGAGGGAGGGGGGCAGATTTAAACATCTTGTAGAAAAGTGCAGTGTAAATCTGCAGTGTAACAGCAGCAGAAGCTCCTGCTGTTCAGTGCTGAGTTTACACACTCAGAGAGATCAGGGGCTACCTGTACCCCCCCCCCCCCCAATACAAACTTACCAGAGAGTGCTTCTTCCTGGAGCTGAGGTCAAAGGTCGTCTGGTAGAGCATTTCTACAAAGTTTTTCAAACACGGCACGTTGACTTCATTTTTAACTGCCTATGGGCGGAGAGAGAAAGGGAGAGAGAGATATACAGAAACAGTTTCTACGGTGTAAACATGGCCCAAGACCATAGACTGTAGAAAAAAAGAACAAATGGTGCGGGCCTGCTCTCAATGGTGTACAATCTAACAGGCCTGCTCTCCACGGTGTAGAATCTAGCAGGCCTGCTCTCTATGGTGTAGAATCTAGCAGGCTTCCTCTCTATGATGTAAAATCTAGCAGGCCTGCTCTCTATGGTGTAGAATCTAACATGACTGCTCTCTATGGTGTACAGTATAACAGGCCTGCTCTCTATAGTGTAGAATCTAGGCGGCCTGCTCTCTACGGTGTAGAATCTAGCAGGCCTCCTCTCTATGATGTAAAATCTAGCAGGCCTGCTCTCTATGGTGTACAGTCTAACAGGCCTGCTCTCTATGGTGTTTGATACTCACAGCAGCAACAGGGATGAGAATCTCCACAAAGAGGCCAGCCAGAGCGTGCTTAATGTCCTTATCCTTCACCTCCAGGAAATACTGCGCGCACTCCTGCAGACAGACAGACAGACAGGCAGGCAGACACAGACATGCACACACACATGTACACACGCACGCACACATGCACGCAAACACGCACGCACGCGCACACACACCACAAAATCTTTGTGATGGAGAAACTTGAGTTGTTCACAGAGAATTGTACTTACAAAAAATTTGATGATTTAATTATTCAGGCTAAAAAATGTTTTAAAATATATATATTTACAATATACTGCGAAACTTCAGCATCCAGCACTCTCCCGTAACGCACCACTACCCTCATATCTGCTACAACGCACTGAATTCTGGGAAATCAGGCACTGGGGTAAGTGGTGCCTAAAACCGTTCATTGCTTGCTGCTTGTCATGTGAGGACACAACGTAAAGTGCTGATTTTTCTGGGGGTGCTCTGTCCTACCATTAAGTTACCCAAATCTCAAAAAGTGCTAACAGCTGCCATATATGCAGCTAACCCATACCAACTCCTAACAGCCGAATACACACACACCACTAACCCAAACAAGCCACTAAACTCTATCCACACACAGAGCTAGCCCATGCAAAACGCTACCTGTTACGCTCACGGCCTGCTGACACATTTACCCTCGAACCCGGCTCACAGCCAGCTGAGCAGAGCGCTCCCGCTCACCTGCATGAACTGGAAGGACGCCTCAAAGTCCTCCACAGGGTACATCTTGACGCGGAAGAACTTCATGCCCATGATGAGGCTGATGACACTCTGCACCACGTGGGGGCTCTGCTCCTTCTGACGCAGCTCCTTCAGCTCCGTCATGAACTTCTTACGCACCGCCTGGAACCTGCGTGCACACACACACACACACACATCAGCTAATGAGGCGCGCACACACACACACACACACACATCAGCTAATGAGGCGCACACACACACACACACTCACACACATCACCTAATGAAGCACACACACACACACACACTCACACACATCACCTAATGAAGCACACACACACACACATCACACATCACCTAATGAAGCACACACACACACACAGACACACACATCACGTAATGAAGCACACACACACATCACCTAATGAAGCACACACACACATCCACCACCTACTGAAGTGCACGCACTCACACACATACACACACATGCAATAATCACAAAATAGTGATTAAAAAGAGGGGCAAGAGAGGGCAAAAAAAAGGAGGGAGACTGAGAGAAACAGAGAGAAACAGCAGGAGACAGAGAGAGAGAAATAGAGAGAAAGAGTGGGAGAGAGAGAGAGAGAAATAGAGAGAAAGAGTGGGAGAGAGAGAGAGAGAAATAGAGAGAAAAAGTGGGAGAGAGATGGGGAGAGTTACTTTGACTGTGTGAGGACGCCGATGACTTCTGCATACAGGTCGGCGATGATGTGCACGTTGCCAGTGTTGGGCCCCGAATACCTGCCAAACACACACACGCACGCGCGCGCACACACACACACACACCACACACACACCACACACACACCACACACACACCACACACACACCACACACACACCACACACACACACACACACACACACACACACGCGCGCGCACACACCACACACACACACACCGTTAGTGATGCAGAGATGGGCATCACACACAAACCTGATAACCTGATAAACCATCATACCTATGAAAAACTTTGGGGGGGGGGGGGGAGGGGTTTGCCATTTTTGGTGTGTGTGCGCGCGTGTGTGTGTGCATGTGTGTATATGCTTGTACTGTACAGCTTGTTTAAACTCACCCCTCCTTGTGTTTAAAGTGCTTGAATGCCAGGTTGAGAACTTCATGAACTAAAGCATCTGGCACAGGATGCAGAGGAATCTGAGGAGTAAATATTCAGCAAAAGAATAAACACAGCTACTACACACACACACGCACACAGACATAGACACACACACGCCTGCGTGCGCACACACACACACACACGCACACAAAGACATAAGACACACACACACGCACACAAACTCACCTGTTTTAAAACCTCCACTGAAACTAAACAAAAAATAAAATCTATGGCTAAATCTCGCCGTTCCAGTAGGTAGTCTTTGTCCCGATGCTGCTCGTCTCTGACAAGGGCAAAGAAGGGAAAATAAGAAACACTCAGTTTACAGAGAGACAGGCAAAAAATTACATAATTACACAGACACAGGCAAAAAATTACATAATGACACAGACACAGACACAGACACAGACACAGACACAGACACAGACACAGACACAGACACAGACACAGACACAGACACAGACACAGACACAGACACAGACACAGACACAGACACAGACACAGACACAGACACAGACACAGACACAGACACAGACACAGACACACTCACACTCACACTCACACTCACACTCACACTCACACTCACACTCACACTCACACTCACAGTGTAGCTGGTTCTGCGGTGCTTACCCTTTGGACTTGGTGCTGGCGCGGGGTCGGTACTCATAGGACTCGTCCTCTGTGCCGCTTTGGCGCCGGTACCAATCAAACAGCGTGCGCAGCAGCGAGGGCAAACAGTGTTCCGCTATCGAGCTCATAGAGCTTATTAACTGCAAAACACCACACAATAAACATCACACCCACAGAGTTCCACACTCCACACAATAAACATCACACCCACAGAGTTCCACACTCCACACAATAAACATCACACCCACAGAGTTCCACACTCCACACAATAAACATCACACCCACAGAGTTCCACACTCCACACAATAAACATCACACCCACAGAGTTCCACACTCCACACAATAAACATCACCCCACAGAGTTCCACACTCCACACAATAAACATCACACCCACAGAGTTCCACACTCCACACAATAAACATCCCCACCCACAGAGTTCCACACTCCACACAATAAACATCACACCCACAGAGTTCCACACTCCACACAATAAACATCACACCCACAGAGTTCCACACTCCACACAATAAACATCACACCCACAGAGTTCCACACTCCACACAATAAACATCACACCCACAGAGTTCCACACTCCACACAATAAACATCACACCCACAGAGTTCCACACTCCACACAATAAACATCACACCCACAGAGTTCCACACTCCACACAACAAACATCACACCCACAGAGTTCCACACTCCACACAATAAACATCACACCCACAGAGTTCCACACTCCACACAATAAACATCACACCCACAGAGTTCCACACTCCACACAATAAACATCACACCCACAGAGTTCCACACTCCACACAATAAACATCACACCCAGAGTTCCACACTCCACACAATAAACATCACACCCACAGAGTTCCACACTCCACACAATAAACATCATACCCAGAGTTCCACACTCCACACAATAAACATCATACCTAGAGTTCCACACAATAAACATCACACCCACAGAGTTCCACACTCCACACAATAAACATCCACACTCCAGTTGACGCCCTCACAGCGCAAGCAGTGAAAGCAGCTCAGGTTTGTGTGCACTGGTGCTTCACAGGTTCGCTAGCACTGGTGCTTCACAGGTTCGCTTGCACTGGTGCTTCACAGGTTCGCTTGCACTGGTGCTTCACAGGTTCGCTTGCACTGGTGCTTCACAGGGAAACGATGTGAGCCAGGTCTGGCATTATCGCTGAGAGGAATCAGGTGAAAGAGACCAGGCCGGCATGAAGAGACGCTGCCAGGTGGGGGCAGCAGAGAGCTTCAGCCTCAGTTCCTCCGTTTCTGTTTGCCTGACATAACTCCGCATGTTGGATAGCTACTGCAAGCCATTTTGATGGCATCTAAACATCAAAACACCATTAGTAAGCTGTTCATCCAAACAACTGAAACCTGGTATGGACAGACAACCAGGGTGTAAAATTAACTTTTTTTATACACTCGCCACTGTGTCTGGTAGATCCTCAACTTCTACCAGCCACTCACCTTTTTTACCAGCCACTTTAAAAATCAATATTAAAGCCACGCGACTGAGCTGAAAATCGGTGGGGCACAAAACTTTCCTTTAAACTAATCATTGATCTCAACCTGTTTTCATTAATTTTCCTTTATTATCAAGCGTGCCAACGATCGGACTAATCAAATGGCAAGTAGCCGAACGCCCAGCGTCTGTGGCGCGTGAGCCTGGCGTACGTGCCACTCCGCAAAACCACCCGCGGGTGGCGGGCGTTCATTTTACACCCTGAGGACAACGCCAACATGCCCACGTTCACAACCGCCAGACTGGGCCGATGGCAGCCGGCAACAGTAACCAAGGCAGCGGGACGACCTGACAGCGCCACGCATAACACAGCACGCTTATGTCATGTGGAGAGCACGCCCACGCGGGGGCCATGGATCTGCCTACTATTCAGCTTTGGCCTTTTTGCTGTTTTCAAACAGCAGTGTGAGCTGGACAGCCCCAGCTGCTCAGGGGGAGCTCTCCACTCTGCTCTCCTGTCAAAACTCGCATCGCTCACCGCAGCCAATCTCAGGCTCCCGTGTCAAACATCTCATGACATCACTATGACATCAGCCCTGGAGCCCGCAGAGCTACAGTAAAACTTCACCAGAGAGAGAGAGAAACAGAGGGAGGGGGAGAGAGAGAGAGGGAAACAGAGGGAGGGAAAGAGAGGGAAACAGGGGGGAGAGAGAGAGAGAGGGAGGGAAACAGAGGGAGGGAAAGAGAAGGAAACAGGGGGGGAGAGAGGGAAACAGGGAGAGGAGGAGAGAGACAGAGAGTTCCTAGCAGAGAGAGAAGGGGTTTCAGTCACAGTTATGTAAGGCCTTTCGGCCCTTCTGGCACAAGGCAGACGGACTCCAGCACAGAGCTAATTTACAGCTGAGAGTGACACAGCACTTCTGCACCGCTGCACTTCCAAAGCACTTACACTGGGACAGCACAGACAGGCTCACACACGCACACACGCACACACACGCACGCACGCACACACGGTCTCGCACGCTCTCACACTCTCACACTCTCACACTCATACACTCATACACACGCACGCGCACACACTCACTCTCACACGCACGCTCTCACACTCACGCACTCACACTCACACACGCACGCACACTCATGCACACACACGCACGCACACTCACTCTCACACTCACACTCATACACACGCACAGACACACCCACAGACACACTCACAGACACTCATCCGCACCCGCTCACACACAGGCACACAGGCATGCACACACACAGGCACACAGGCATGCACAGGCCCTATAGCCAGAGCACATACACAGCAGCCTCAGAGGCTGCAGCCCTATTTATTCATTATTCATCCTGAATCATTTTTGTGTATTCCACACAAAAATTAGCAAAAGGTCAATTTCGCACAGATATTAGGAAGCATTTTTCCACACAGAGAGCAGTCAATGCGTGGAACAGCCTGCCAGGTCACGCAGTAGAGGCAGAAGCCCGGAGGATTTTCAACACTAGGCTCGACACGGTGTTATATACTATCTAGTCTGTAGGTAATCAGAGCACTAATTTAGTTGTGAAAATGGCGAGCACTGTTGGGCTGAATGGCCTGTTCTCATCACTGTGTTATGAAAGGGGTCCCTCAGGGCTCTATCCTGGGTTCAGTATTACTGGCTATTAATCCAAGTCTGGCTCCAGCTTTAAAAAATGACACAGAAACCAATGCAAAAGAGACAGACACAGCAACACGGGTTCTGAAGAGCCTGGTCTATCAGTCTCTTAATGGCACGACTCTTCTCTTCGGACCCACATCAATTATTAACAATATGAACATCAATACTGTTCACCTCTAATGCAGCAGCATTCGAAGCACTTAAAGCCACCAACCCCACCCCCAATACCCACCAACCCCACCCCCCACAGGCACTGGCCCTGCCTCAAACATTACGAGCCACACCCCCAATACCCACCAACCCCACCCCCCACAGGCACTGGCCCCGCCTCAAACACTACGAGCCACACCCCCAATACCCACCAACCCCACCCCCCACAGGCACTGGCCCCGCCTCAAACACTACGAGCCACACCCCCAATACCCACCAACCCCACCCCCCACAGGCACTGGCCCCGGAAAACAAGTCTGGAAAAGGAACACGCAAACGCCTTATATGAATCTCCCTCACTCACATGCACAAACACACACCTCAGATGAATCTCCCTAACATACACAGAAATATATTTAATGATGGTCAAACAGCAGGAGAATAAGATGCTTAACAGTCACACCCACCTGATCAAATTGTGCATCCTCCCCCCTTTGGAGAGACCGGGAGAGGGGCTTCTCCTGAGAGAGAGAGAGAGAGAGGGTATTTCGCATTTAATTTTTTTCTGCTGTTCTGAAAAAGTCAAATCCAACGTACGTACCGAACCCAGATTTCTGTGTACCGTCACAGCCCTGCTGGGTACTCATTAAGCCCAGTCTGGAATTATTACATATTCCAGAATATTTCTTAACTAGTTGAGTCATAAACCTTGACGTGAGAGACTAATTTTTCACTTTCACTTTAAATATTTATTTTGATTGGGAGTTTATATTCATGTATTTATTTTTAGTAGTTCTTCATTATCAGTTCATATAAACTATTCTGCATCTCCCTCGGTGTGAACACCCCTGTGTGCCGATAGATTTACACGGTACAGCGGTACGACTGGACAGGGATCAATACAGGTAGTGCACTTCAGTTATGTTCAAAAATGTATTCCAAGCAATATTTATCAATTCAAATAAAATTTATGAAATTCTTTCTGGGGAAATGTAACCACCCATATAAATTTCACACTGTGTAAACCGCAGTATAAATATCAAACTGCATAAACTCTGCACTATAAATATCACACTGTATAAACTGCAGTATAAATATCACACTGTATAAACTGCTGAATAAATATCACACACTGTATAAACTCTGCAGAATAAATATCACACACTGTATAAACTCTGCAGTATAAATATCACACACTGTGTAAACTCTACAGTATAAATATCACACCGTGTACACACTGCCGTAGAGATATCACACAGTATGATTGGACGCATTTCTGCTATACACCTAAATGCACAGATCTGAGTGGTGAATCGGACTCATGCAGGCAACACTTCCTGTGCCAAGGAATCCTGGGAAGTTAAATATGGAGACTTGTTGGCTCCAAGCGTTCAGTAATCGGCCTCACTTCCTAAAGCATGCACACGGATCTGACACCACAGGTACGACACATTAGCATGCACACACACGCACACACACACGCGCGCGCGCGCACACACACTCACACACTCACACACACGCAAGGTTTTGTGTTGTACTCACCAGGGGCTCGGCCATCACCACCTCGATCTTTTTCTCGGCGAGCACGGCAAACTCGGTGAAGAGGCTTTTGATGACGTACTCGCCCGGTTTGAGCTCGGGGTCGATGGTGATGTTAGACATGCTGGCGCTGCGTTTCTCCCTGCCAGGGGTGTGTCCTGCCGTAACACGCCGTCTACTCACAGTGCTGCCCGGAGCCGGGGCTGGGGGGGGAAGAGAGAGAGACAAACACACACACGTCAGCAGGGCTTCATAAACACTCACACAAACACCACGATAGAACAGTACAGGCACAACCTTCTGCACAATCTGCTCAGGCCTGTACTCCACTTTCCCCTTTACAAAGGACAACACAGCAATACACTCTGCACCGACTTACAACACACACTGACACAGCAATACACTCTGCATCGACTTACAATGCACACCGACACAGCAATACACTCTGCACCAACTTACAATGCACACCGACACAGCAATACACTCTGCACCAACTTACAACACACACCGACACAGCAATACACTCTGCATCGACTTACAACACACACCGACAAAGCAATACACTCTGCACCAACTTACAACACACACTGACACAGCAATACACTCTGCACAAACTTACAACACACACCGACACAGCAATACACTCTGCACCGACTTACAACACACACCGACAAAGCAATACACTCTGCATCGACTTACAACACACACGACACAGCAATACACTCTGCATCGACTTACAACAGACACCGACAACATTTGACAAACAACAACACGAACAGCAATAATGCATGATTAACACGCCTACACTCTGCATCGACTTACACACGAGAAAGCACCTGCCTTCAACAATGAAGTACATGCGTCTCACGATAGTGACACGGACAACAGTGCAAATAAGCCTAGTGCATGGAATGCTGAGTGTCACTACGTGTGTGTGTGTGTACGTGTGTTAAAGTGTGACGGCTTCATGTGTCCTGCTGTGGCCTGTGGGTTTCCATGGGAACAACAGGACAAAAGCAGTAGGGAATATGCACAGGGGCACTGTGGGTCTGACTGTGCAGGGTCTGACTGCGCAGGGTCTAACTGTGCAGGGTCTGACTGCACAGGGGCACTGTGGGTCTGACTGTGCAGGGTCTGACTGCACAGGGGCACAGTGGGTCTGACTGCGCAGGTTCTACTTGTGCAGGGAAACTGTGGGTCTGACTGAGCAGGGGCTCTGTGGGTCTGACTGCACAGGGTCTGACTGCGCAGTGGCACTGTGGGTCTGATTGCGCAGGGGACTCTGAAAAACTCCTTTGTTTAGGACGTTACACAAGCCACCATGGCATCACATGCACAGCTTTCAGCAGCCAATCAATAACCAGCCCCGCCCCCCATGGCAGGGCCCTTCACAGCACTGAGAGGCCAGCAGTATCTGTACTTTTCCACTCAAAAACAGAACAAATATGCAAAGCATTCTCTTCCCAAGTCTCCCTCTCTCTTCCTCTCATTCTCTCTCCTTTCCTCTCATTCGCTCCCTCTCTCTCTCGCTCTGTGCCACTATTTCTCTGTCCACTCCCTCCCTCACTCTCTCTTCTTCTCATTCTCTTCCTCTTCCTCAAGCTCTTTCCCTCTTTGTACGTTTCCCCACATCATCTCAGAAAACAAGCCCATACAGAATCACTACTCAGCTAAAAACTGCACATCATATCTGAACCATGTCAGCCCAGCCTGCAGACTGTGCACAGCACAGATCCATGTGTCAGCACAGTGTGCAGACTGTGCACAGCACAGATCCATGTGTCAGCACAGCATGCAGACTGTGCACAGCACAGATCCATGTGTCAGCACAGCATGCAGACTGTGCACAGCACAGATCCATGTGTCAGCACAGCATGCAGACTGTGCACAGCACAGATCCATGTGTCAGCCCAGCCTGCAGACTGTGCCCAGTACAGATCCATGTTTCAGCGCAGCCAGAGAGGAACACCTCAGCACACACCCTGATGATCTGATCGCAAGTATTTGTTGCAGGAGGGTCAGCTTAGAGGACGTACAGGACAGCAGGTCAGCAATATTACCCAAAATCTCTCGCACGCACGCACGCACGCACGCACGCACGCACGCACGCACACACAGACACTCACGCGCGCACACACACTCACGCGCGCACACACACTCACGCGCGCACACACACACCCGCTGAAAGCAGACCCATTACTGATCACACGGTGCAGACTCGTTAATAATGGAGGGGACCTGGACTCTATTACAGCTGCATTGTGACATGCCCCCTCATCAGGACCCTCATGCAGTACCCAGCTCTCTTCGGGTCACTTGAGTACACAGGCCACGGTCCAATGATACCCACCTCCTCCACTTATGCGCGCAACTCCATGCAGTATCCATAAGCTCCTCCATTCTGGCTCAACTCAGTGAAGTTATCCATACGACCCTTCATCCTGGCTCAACTCTGTGCAGTATCCACAAGACCCTTCATCCTGGTTCAACTCCGTGCAGTATCCATAAGCTCCTCCATTCTGCATAATCCACTTAGAGGACACTCTCTCAGCAGATCAAACAAACCCTAAAAGTGCACGCAAATCAATGTACACACAGAGACAATCACACTCGCTGCACAGGGACATATACACACACTCGGAAATACAGATGACCTATATGAGACACAGTCCGGGGTCAGAGGTCACACTGCTGATAGCCCAGACTCAGATCTCTAAGGGGAAAGGCTGAGGAGTGATGGCATGGTGTAGTCATGGTTTCAGCAGGTCAGGGGAGGGCTGTACCGTGTGAATACCACAGCTCTCCACTTCACCCCACTGCTTTCCCTCTCAGGTACTCCCCAATACCAACCCTGTCTGCCCTCCCCAACACTAACCCTTTACCTCAGTCCCCAACACCAACCCTTTACCTGCACTCCCCAACACCAATCCTTTACCTCAGTCCCCAACACTAACCCTTTACCTGCCCTCCCCAACACCAACCCTTTACCTGCACTCCCCAACACCAACCCTTTCCCTGCACTCCCCAACACCAACCCTTTACCTCAGTCCCCAACACTATCCCTTTACCTGCACTCCCCAACACCAACCCTTTACCTGCACTCGACAAACACCAATCCTTTCCCTGCACTCCCCAACACCAACCCTTTACCTCAGTCCTCAACACCAACGCTCTACCTGCACTCCCCAACACCAACGCTCTACTTGCACTCCCCAACATTATCCCTTTACCTCAGTCCCCAACACTATCCCTTTACCTCAGTCCCCAACACTAACCCTTTACCTGCACTCCTCAACACCAACGCTCTACCTGCACTCCCCAACACTAACCCTTTACCTCAGTCCCCAACACTATCCCTTTACCTGCACTCCCCAACACCAACCCTTTATCTCAGTCCCCAACACCAACCCTCTACCTGCACTCCCCAACACTAACCCTTTACCTGCACTCCCCAACACTAACCCTTTATCTCAGTCCCCAACACCAACCCTCTACCTGCACTCCCCAACACCAACCCTCTACCTGCACTCCCCAACACTAACCCTTTACCTGCACTCCCCAACACTAACCCTTTACCTGCACTTCCCAACACCAATCCTTTACCTGCACTTCCCAACACCAACCCTTTATCTCAGTCCCCAACACCAACCCTCTACCTGCACTCCCCAACACCAACCCTCTACCTGCACTCCCCAACACTAACCCTCTACCTGCACTCCCCAACACTAACCCTTTACCTGCACTTCCCAACACCAACCCTTTACCTCAGTCCCCCAACACCAACCCTCTACCTGCACTCCCCAACACCAACCCTTTACCTGCACTCCCCAACACTAACCCTTTACCTGCACTTCCCAACACCAACCCTTTACCTCAGTCCCCAACACTAACCCTTTACCTCAGTCCCCAACACCAACCATCTACCTGCCCTCCCCAACACTAACCCTTTACCTGCACTCCCCAACACCAACCCTTTACCTGCCCTCCCCAACACTAACCCTTTACCTCAGTCCCCAAAACCAACCCTTTACCTGCCCTCCCCAACACTAACCCTTTACCTCAGTCCCCAACACCAACGCTCTACCTGCACTCCCCAACACCAACCCTTTCCCTGCACTCCCCAACACCAACCCTTTACCTCAGTCCCCAACACTATCCCTTTACCTGCACTCCCCAACACCAACCCTTTACCTGCACTCGACAAACACCAATCCTTTCCCTGCACTCCCCAACACCAACCCTTTACCTCAGTCCTCAACACCAACGCTCTACCTGCACCCCCCAACACCAACCCTCTACTTGCACTCCCCAACATTATCCCTTTACCTCAGTCCCCAACACTATCCCTTTACCTCAGTCCCCAACACCAACCATTTACCTGCACTCCTCAACACCAACGCTCTACCTGCACTCCCCAACACTAACCCTTTACCTCAGTCCCCAACACTATCCCTTTACCTGCACTCCCCAACACCAACCCTTTATCTCAGTCCCCAACACCAACCCTCTACCTGCACTCCCCAACACTAACCCTTTACCTGCACTCCCCAACACTAACCCTTTACCTGCACTTCCCAACACCAATCCTTTCCCTGCACTCCCCAACACTAACCCTTTATCTCAGTCCCCAACACCAACCCTCTACCTGCACTCCCCAACACCAACCCTCTACCTGCACTCCCCAACACCAACCCTCTACCTGCACTCCCCAACACTAACCCTTTACCTGCACTTCCCAACACCAACCCTTTACCTCAGTCCCCAACACCAACCCTCTACCTGCACTCCCCAACACCAACCCTTTACCTGCACTCCCCAACACTAACCCTTTACCTGCACTTCCCAACACCAACCCTTTACCTCAGTCCCCAACACCAACCCTCTACCTGCACTCCCCAACAATAACCCTTTACCTGCACTCCCCAACACTAACCCTTTACCTCAGTCCCTAACACCAACCCTCTACCTGCACTCCCCAACACCAACCCTCTACCTGCACTCCCCAACACCAACCCTTTACCTCAGTCCCCAACACCAACCCTCTACCTGCACTCCCCAACACCAACCCTTTACCTGCACTCCCCAACAATAACCCTCTACCTGCACTCCCCAACACCAACCCTTTACCTGCACTCCCCAACACTAACCCTTTACCTCAGTCCCCAACACCAACGCTCTACCTGCACTCCCCAACACCAACCCTTTACCTGCACTCCCCAACACTAACCCTTTACCTGCACTTCCCAACACCAACCCTTTCTCAGTCCCTAACACCAACCCTTCAACTCAGTCCCCAACAATAACCCTTTACCTGCACAATCTTTAACACACAGCAGTGCACCGGTGTACTGGGTATTATTTTTCCCAAGATGATTCAGCTGTGTGCTGGGATGATCTTTCACAGACATTCAGAAACACAGAAACCACACTAATGGGACAAATATAGAGCGATCAATGGAGGATGTGCAGAAGACACAGATGAACAAGAGTGTGTGTGTGTGTGTTTGTGTGTTAGAGAGAGAGAGAGAGAGAGAGACCGTGAGCCACAGATATGGCCCCATGGCTCTGGCTATTCTCAGGTTACGAGTACGGCTCGTACATCCGTCCTTCCTCCTTCCCTCCCCCATCTCTCCATCTCTGCTTCCTGACCTTGCACTGTGAGTGGGGCGTTTGTGAGGCAGTCATACTGAGGCCATACTGAGCACAAGAGTACTGTGTACAGTATCATTACTGCACCTATAGTGTATCATTACTGCACCTATAGAGTATCAGTACTGTACTGCACATATACAGTATTAGTACTGCACCTATAGAGTATCAGTACTGTACATACAGAGTATCATTACTGCACCTATAGAGTATCAGTACTGCACCTATACCGTATCAGTACTGCACCTATAGAGTATCAGTACTGTACATACAGAGTATCATTACTGCACCTATAGAGTATGAGTACTGTACCTACAGAGTATCAGTACTGCACCTATACCGTATCAGTACTGCACCTATAGAGTATCAGTACTGTACATACAGAGTATCATTACTGCACCTATAGAGTATCAGTACTGTACCTACAGAGTATCATTACTGCACCTATAGAGTATCAGTACTGTACATACAGAGTATCATTACTGCACCTATAGAGTATCAGTACTATACCTACAGAGTATCATTACTGCACCTAGAGTATCAGTATTGTACCTACAGAGTATCATTACTGCACCTACAGAGTATCAGTACTGCACCTATACAGTATCAGTACTGTACCTACAGAGTATCATTACTGCACCTATAGAGTATCATTACTGCACCTATAGAGTATGAATACTGTACCTACAGAGTATCAGTACTGCACCTACAGAGTATCATTAGTGCACCTATACAGTATCAGTACTATACCTACAGAGTATCATTACTGCACCTATACAGTATCAGTACTGAACCTATAGAGTATCAGTACTATACCTACAGAGTATCATTACTGCACCTATAGAGTATCAGTACTATACCTACAGAGTATCATTACTGCACCTATAGAGTATCATTACTGCACCTCTAGAGTATGCATACTGTACCTACAGAGTATCAGTACTGCACCTACAGAGTATCATTAGTGCACCTATACAGTATCAGTACTATACCTACAGAGTATCATTACTGCACCTATACAGTATCAGTACTGAACCTATAGAGTATCAGTACTATACCTACAGAGTATCATTACTGCACCTATAGAGTATCAGTACTATACCTACAGAGTATCATTACTGCACTTATAGAGTATCAGTACTGTACCTACAGAGTATCAGTACTGCACCTATACAGTATCAGTATTGCACCTATAGAGTATCAGTACTATACCTACAGAGTATCAGTACTGCACCTATACAGTACCAGTACTGCACCTATAGAGTATCAGTACTGTACCTACAGAGTATCAGTACACACACACACACACACACACACATAGAGCCATTCTCAGGTACTCACAGCTGCTGCTCCAGGACTTGAGCAGAGATTTAATGCTGATCTCAAAGAACACAGAATCCTGAAGACTCAGCATGTTGCGTCCAAGGAGTGAAGGTAAAACAAGGCACCAGAATCAGAGCAGAATCCTACACTGCTAATCCAGCATACACCCTCCTCTCCTCTCCTGTCCTGTCCTGTCCCGTCCTGTCCTGTCCTCCCCTCTTTTCTCCTCCTCATGCGCTCACACGGCTCTTCTGGTGCAGGCTAGCCCAGAGCAGGCAGTGACACATGCCAGAAAGTGCGCACAGACACGCACGCACACACACGCACAGACACGCACGCACACACACGCCCTGGAGAAAGCACCCGGTGCTATGGAGAGGAAGAAGAGGTGTGCACTGGTCCTCAGCAGAAGAGCTGTGTGCTGCTGCAGCTGGGTTTGCAGTCCTGACAGCTTCCCTCAGTCCTACCGCATGCTCCTCTCTCTCTCTCTCTCTCTCTCTATCTATCCCCCCTTCCCCTCTTTACCCATTCTCCCTCTCTCATTGGCTCACTCACTTCCTCACTTATGACTGACTCTCCCCTCCCCCTCCCTCAGCGATGAGAAAGTGCTGGCACTGGATACACTTTTCTTTCAGAATCTATCAAACACACACACACACACACACACACACACACACACACTACATTACAGTCATTCAGCAGATGATCTTATCCACAGCAACTGAAAACAGCTGCACTCATTGTAACACACTTAAAAGCACAATAAAAACAGAGCCTCGCAGATCGTTTGTGTCACAATGGGAGGGGAGGGGTGATGATGTCATCAACACGCGGCAAGAGCAGTGGTGCCCTGCAGCAAACTGTAAACAGGCTGATCAGTGCTGCTGCAGAAACCCTCTTTACTGCCACCACCTCTACCATCCCTCAGCCCCTTTACCATCCCATCTACCAGCCCTCAGCCCCTTTACCATCCCATCTACCAGCCTGCAGCCCCTCTACCACCCCCTCTACCAGCCTGCAGCCCCTCTACCACCCCCTCTACCAGCCTGCAGCCCCTCTACCACCCCCTCTACCAGCCTGCAGAGCCAGGCAGAGACAATGCAACACTAACGACATGCTAATGCATGTCAGATACGCTGGTCACATGAGCACCAAGAGTTCCCTACAGGGGACGGTATGCATGGCACGGCTTCCAAACCGCTATCAGCACGGCCTCCAAACCGCCGTGATATCAGCACGGCCTCCAAACCGCTGCAATATCAGCTCAGCCTCCAAACCGCCACGATATCAGCACAGCCTCCAAACCGCCGCGATATCAGCACGGCCTCCAAACCGCCACGATATCAGCACAGCCTCCGAACCGCTATCAGCACGGCCTCCAAACCGCTATCAGCACGGCCTCCAAAACGCTATCAGCACAGCCTCCAAACCGCCACGATATCAGCACGGCCTCCAAACCGCCACGATATCAGCACGGCCTCCAAACCGCTATCAGCACAGCCTCCAAACCGCTATCAGCACGGCCTCCAAACCGCTATCAGCACAACCTCCAAACCGCTATCAGCACGGCCTCCAAACCGCCACGATATCAGCACAGCCTCCAAACCGCTATCAGCACAGCCTCCAAAACCGCATCAAGCACGGCCTCCAAACCGCTATCAGCACAACCTCCAAAACGCTATCAGCACAGCCTCCAAACCGCCACGATATCAGCACAGCCTCCAAACCGCTATCAGCACAGCCTCCAAACCGCTATCAGCACGGCCTCCAAACCGCTATCAGCACAGCCTCCAAACCGCTATCAGCACAGCCTCCAAACCGCTATCAGCACGGCCTCCAAACCGCCGCGATATCAGCACAGCCTCCAAACCGCCGCGATATCAGCACAGCCTCCAAACCGCTATCAGCACGGCCTCCAAACCGCTATCAGCACGGCCTCCAAACCGCTATCAGCACGGCCTCCAAACCGCTATCAGCACGGCCTCCAAACCGCTATCAGCACAGCCTCCAAACCGTCACGATATCAGCACGGCCTCCACAAAATGAAGACCATGCCAATAAAGGGATTTATTTACAAGAGGCTTTGTCAGGAGACGCAAAGTCGTCACAGACGAACAGCCACTGAAAACCTCGACATTGACAAGGCACCGAAAGGCAGCTTTGCCCTTATGATAAAGAGTCTCCCTCCACCCCAACCCCTCACTCACAGAGCACAGCTTACATCAGACTATCAGCAACTGTGATGGCTAACGCTAGCCCAGCCGCAGCCACAGCTGACCTACAAACCCAAGAGGAAAAACTGGACGCTGGTGTGGGACACCGGTTGGGAAGTGGAAGGAATTGCCAGTATAAGGCCCAATCAGGACGAGAAGTATAAAAGGTTTGTGACCCTACTTCCCCATCTGAGCTGATCACATGACCATCTGATACATGATGCCAGCAAAAGGGATGTATCAGCACCAAATATCATCAGCAAAATAATTAAAATTATTTTCAAAAAATAAGCATACCATCTAATAAAACAAGCACACACTCCATGTCTGTACATACACACTTGCAGTTTCTCTCTCGTGCACACACACACACACACGCGCGCGCGCGCATGTCAAGCCCATCACTGCACTCTTTCAAAGCCGGTGCTGATGACATCACCCTCCTCATCATCATTTGTTTATCTGGGGGCTGTACAGTGGGGACTAACACACAGTGATGCTGCCTGGATCATAAGCCTAACCCAACATGAATGTGTGTGTGTGTGTGTGTGTGTGGGAGAGAGAGAGAGAAACAGAAACGGCCTGTGTGTACAAACATGTTGAATGTGTGCTGGTGCAGTCATGTGCAAAGCAGACTCCACCCTCTCAGTCACATGACCGTCACTTGCAGCATGAGTTATGCAAAGCGAGAGCGCTTCTGCTAGGTCACCAGCAGCTGGTCCACAAAGGCAGCACTGTCCCCAGCCTCTACGCTGCAGTCACAATGACATCACCTCTGACCACAGCACAAAAAACCTGCTTCATTTACAGCACAAACACATCACAGGCACAAAAACCTGCTTCATTTACAGCACAAACACAGCACAGGCACAAAAACCTGCTTCATTTACAGCACAAACACAGCACAGGCATACAAACCTGCTTCATTTACAGCACAAACACAGCACAGGCACAAAAACCGGCTTCATTTACAGCACAAACACAGCACAGGCACAAAAACCTGCTTCATTTACAGCACAAACACAGCACAGGCACACAAACCTGCTTAATTTACAGCACAAACACAGCACAGGCACAAAAACCGGCTTCATTTACAGCACAAACACAGCACAGGCACAAAAACCGGCTTCATTTACAGCACAAACAGAGCACAGGCACAAAAACCGGCTTCATTTACAGCACAGGCACAAACAGAGCACAGGCACAAAAACCTGCTTCATTTACAGCACAGGCACAAACACAGCACCGGCACAAAAACTGCTTCATTTACAGCACAAACAGAGCAGAGGCACAAAAACTGCTTCATTCAGCAGGCACAAAAGCAGCACAGGCACCAAAAACCTGCTTAGCTGGCATGCACCAGCACAAAAGCAGCACAGGCACACATGCTTAGGGCCTGCACTGCACACGCAGGCTGACAACAACCGCTACACTGCGCTAAGCTAGGCTGCACGCAACTGTGCACAATGCTAGCGCTGCACACTGCCGCTAAGCTAGAGCTGCACACTGCTGCTAAGCTAGTGCTGCACTACACACTGCCGCTAAGCTAGCGCTGCACTGCACACTGCCGCTAAGCTAGCGCTGCACACTGCCGCTAAGCTAGCGCTGCACAGCACACTGCCGCTAAGCTAGCGCTGCACAGCACACTGCCGCTAAGCTAGTGCTGCACACTGCTGCTATGCTAGTGCTGCACACTGCCGCTAAGCTAGTGCTGCACACTGCCGCTAAGTTAGCAGGCAGTTCAGCAGCAGTGCAGCAGAGTCGAGCCGAGCGCGGATTAGCAGCAGCAGTACCTTTGAGGTGGGTCTGTTTGCAGGGGGGCAGGGTCGGGGCTGTGGCGGGCCCCTGGGGACCCTCGTCGATTGCTAGTCCCCTGGACAGCCGAGCGAGACGCCTGACCCGCAGCCGCCGAGGGGCCACATCGCGCAAAGCCTCGCCCGTCTCCAAAACCTCCTCCCCCAACACAGCCACAGGCAACAGGCTCTTCAGGAAGTCCATGAGTCCGTCTGCACACGCTCACAAGCGCTCCACACACGCTCCTGAAGATGAGTCCGTCTGCACACGCTCACAAGCGCTCCACACAAGTGCACCTCAGGCCACACCTGGGCTCCCAACCCTAACCCTAACGCCCAGTGCACTCCGCCTGCCAAACAGAAGGACCACACAACGGAGGGAAGGAACGACAGAGTGACCGTGGAAAGGCATCTGAACCGCTGGGGAACGAGTGAAGTTTGGAGGAGGGTGTGGCACCAGCCCACAGCACTGCTGCTCACTGATAACCCTAATCACACACTCACACACACACACACACACACACACAGAGCACGCACGCACACACAGTACACACACACTACATTACAGTCATTCAGCAGATGATCTTATCCACAGCAACTGAAAACAGCTGCACTCATTCTAACACACTTAAAAGCACAATAAAAACAGAGCCTACACACGCACACGCACACGCACACGCACACGCACACGCACACGCACACGCACACGCACACGCACACGCACACGCACACGCACACGCACACACAGTATAAGCATGGCAGAAAACCAAACAAAGCAGGCCTTCCAAGTGTCATATGTGTAAGTTATTCACATACAGCCAAAATATATACTTATTTGCAGACTCTGATTTTATTTGTTATTTAAATTTCATAAAGTGGTTACATCCACAGTAAGGAGTGAGGCATCTCATTAGTGCATTTTATACCCTCACAGCCCTCACAGTGCGCACACACACACACACACGCACACACACACACGCTCTTGCAGACTTGTGGAAATGACGCAGAGCACTTCAGACGTCACAGTACGCAAGACTGAATCCCACGAGGGCTGAACGCGCTGGTGTGGAGCGCACACATTAGCATACAGCCTGACACACAGCCAGGAGAGCGCACGCTAGCATACAGCCTGACACACAGCCAGGAGAGCGCACGCTAGCATACAGCCTGACACACAGCCAGGAGAGCGCACGCTAGCATACAGCCTGACACACAGCCAGGAGAGCGGACGCTAGCATACAGCCTGACACACAGCCAGGAGAGCGCACGCTAGCATACAGCCTGACACACAGCCAGGAGAGCGCACGCTAGCATACAGCCTGACACACAGCCAGGAGAGCGCACGCTAGCATACAGCCTGACACACAGCCAGGAGAGCGCACGCTAGCATACAGCCTGACACACAGCCAGGAGAGTGCACGCTAGCATACAGCCTGACACACAGCCAGGAGAGGCACGCTAGCATACAGCCTGACACACAGCCAGGAGAGCGCACGCTAGCATACAGCCTGACACACAGCCAGGAGAGCGCACCTAGCATACAGCCTGACACACAGCCAGGAGAGCGCACGCTAGCATACAGCCTGACACAACAGCCAGGAGAGCGCACGCTAGCATACAGCCTGACACACAGCCAGGAGAGCGCACGCTAGCATACAGCCTGACACACAGCCAGGAGAGCGCACGCTAGCATACAGCCTGACACACAGCCAGGAGAGCGCACGCTAGCATACAGCCTGACACACAGCCAGGAGAGCGCACGCTAGCATACAGCCTGACACACAGCCAGGAGAGCGCACGCTAGCATACAGCCTGACACACAGCCAGGAGAGCGCACGCTAGCATACAGCCTGACACACAGAGGAGGCCCCCAGAGAGAGCGCACGCTAGCATACAGCCTGACACACAGCCAGGAGAGCGCACGCTAGCATACAGCCTGACACACAGCCAGGAGAGCGCACGCTAGCATACAGCCTGACACACAGCCAGGAGAGCGCACGCTAGCATACAGCCTGACACACAGCCAGGAGAGCGCACGCTAGCATACAGCCTGACACACAGCCAGGAGAGCGCACGCTAGCATACAGCCTGACACACAGCCAGGAGAGCGCACGCTAGCATACAGCCTGACACACAGCCAGGAGAGCGCACGCTAGCATACAGCCTGACACACAGCCAGGAGAGCGCACGCTAGCATACAGCCTGACACACAGCCAGGAGAGCGCACGCTAGCATACAGCCTGACACACAGCCAGGAGAGCGCACGCTAGCATACAGCCTGACACACAGCCAGGAGAGCGCACGCTAGCATACAGCCTGACACACAGCCAGGAGAGCGCACGCTAGCATACAGCCTGACACACAGCCAGGAGAGCGGAGTTTCATCACGCTAAACTGAGAGAAGGGCCAACACAGCCCCCTACTGCCAGATGAAGGAAGCACAGAGTGCACAATTTAAGGTCTTACAGTACCCGAGTCTGCACCACCCTTTATAAAAATGCTCAGTCTTACAGTACCCGAGCCTGCATCATCCAGGATGAGGAAGAGAGAGGGAGAGAAGGAGAGCGAGAGAGATAGGGTGATGTAGGGAGAGAGTGAGAGAAGGAGAGAGAGAGGGAAAGAGATACGGTGATGGAGGGAGAGAGGGAAAGAGATAGGGTGTTGGAGGGAGAGAGGGAAAGGTGGTGATGGAGGGAGAGAGGGTAAGGGAGAAAATGAGAGGGAAAGAGAGGGTGATGGAGGAAGAGAAGGAGAGAGGGAGAGAATGGGAGAGGGAGAGAGGGTGAAGTCACACGGGGAGTCCAGGCCAGTCCAGTGGGGCAGAACAATAGAAGAGAGAGCTGGCCCAGATGCTATCAGTAGAGGAATGTGCGGGAGGAAGTGCAGGAACAATAGCGCCTTTCTGCTGCTACGCTCACACGCCTGAGAAACAGGAAGAGCAGTGGCCGGCTCCGCCCCCTCCGCCCCGCCTGCGCCCCGCCCCCCTGCACCCAACCTGCCCGTTACCCAGGATCCACAGAGCCTCCGTTAGCCACCCAACTCCCCCCCTTCAGAGTCCCTGCTGCTGCTCATTCTCACTGCCGTGAGGTCATCACCTGCCCCGCCCCATCAGTGACCCAGCTGCTGACCAATCGCCAGTTGGAAGAAGAAATACTTCCACTGCTTTCTCATGATCCCCCCCCCCCCCCCAAAAGTTCACCAAACAAAAACACACCAGCCCACTGTCTCCCAACAAACACAATCCACTAAACAAAACACACCAGGCCACTCTCTCCTAACAAACACACTCCACCAATGCAGATTGGGTTTCCACTGACAAACGCACCATCTGTCCATGTAAGTGGCCACACAGAGTTTGCTCACTCACTCACTAACAAATTCAGTTTATACATGAAATATACTCTACCTTGAATAAGGACATATTTGTGAATACCCAGCAACAATTACATTTCCAACACACACACACCTACCTTAGTTCCATAGAGAAGTGGCAGCAGGGTTAGGGTTAGGGTTAAACTTCAGATACTTTGGGTACAGGGATCTGCAATGAGAGAACATTAGTGTTAGCTTTCCCATTAGTGTCCCTCTAATCCTGATCCTGATTCTACTAATCAAGGTGCTTAGCAATGACTCCAGTGGTTGATTAGTAGAATCAGGTGTGTGCACCCACATTGGCCCTTTCTGGATAAGACTGGGGACCCCAGCTCTAAAACATGAAAAGCACCTAATTAAGAAAAATTAACACTTATTAAAATTCTGGGATTGTTTGCATTACACCAGACATAATGAGCCACATGTCATCCAAAAAGTTCCACATTTGACTCATCTGTCCATAGAACATTAACCCAAAAAGCAAGGGGATCATCCAGGTGCTTTCTTGATAATGTGGAATGAGCTCTGATGTTTCTTTTGGTCAGCAGTAATTTGTCAAATTTGTGGGGACTACTTCACTTTCATGGCAAAGAATGAGTTCAGCAGGGCCTGCCTGATCAGGCAATCAGGCAAATGAAAAATTAGAGCCAATTCACAATTCAGTTCCCCCACAGGAGAAGCCAGTGATCTGGGCTTAGAGATTAACGTCACTGGTGATGAATCTGGGTCGGGGTAAACTTTATTTCCCCATTTTGGGATAACAAAGTTCACGCTGACCTTGATGGTGATGAAATGTGTTTGGTACTGCTAAACTAGTACAGAAGCACAGCAGTGAGAAGAAAAAGGTGGGGTAAAGTTTACCAAACCACTGACTAATCACAGAATAGAAATGTTCATACGGTACATCCTGGACCAAAACTCCACGGATGTGCAACACCAAAGATGCAGGATTGTGCATACTAATACTAACACACTAACAACCAGAGACAGTCAAAATGTGCAGAGCAACAGCCAACCAGAGACAGTCAAAATGTGGAGAAACCGTTGTCAAGCAAAACTCCGGTTGGTAGTTGTTATGTAAAAACTCTGGTTGGTAGCTCTATTCGCACTGTTGTTAAGCAAAAACCTCTGGTCGTTAATTCTATGAAAACAATGATGCTATCAAGAAAAAATAGTTCCTTCTCGTTTTATAAGATACAATTAGCACCAATTTTGGTCATTTCTGTCATTACATTATTTAATAAAACTGCATGAAACCATAAGTCCATCAAATTAATCTCCCTAGCACCGTCTTGCTTTTTAAATGGTGTGGTCGCGCAGGGTATACATAACATCTTTCTAAGACCCTCTGAAGCGGGTTTTGAATGCCAGCTAGGTTTATGATAGGTTCGCAGTCACTTGTCACCTAGCCAATATTAAAATTCTTGGTTTTAGGTCAGAATGGTCTCACGGCATGCTTGTTATCCCAACTAGCTAGCTAACTATTGAATTGTATTCAAAACAGCGGTTACTATAAACGCAATTGTTCACAAACATACGGATGAAAATGCGTCCGTAGCCATGAGTTAAATGCGTAACGCCTATTCTACTGTCCAAATAAGTGACGATTCCGATTTGTAAAGCTAGCAACAGTAACTAGAAATGTGATTCAACGTTGCCATCTGTGATTGTGAAATTGGACATGGAAAACGGGAGGGGATGTAACAACAATTCAAAAGCGAAAGTTGCTGTTTAAACTGCTTTAGAATGCTGGATTTTGTAGCACACTGATTTTAGAACTGTTAAAAGGCCAAGGTGTCCCTTTACTGAGAAATAATGCCTACCCCTGGACCAATCAGAATCGAGTATTCAGCCAACCCGTCGTATAATGAAATTTGATCTCCTTGTTGCCGGCCTTGGAACTAAATTGCGCACGGCCTGTCAAGGTTTTTTTTTTTTTCCACTCAGACACTATAGTGGCTCCGTTTATAAACAAACATAATATTATGTTAATCACGTTGTCATATTGTTTATTATTAATGCAATACAAGTTTGATTTAGCGGTGTCAGCACAGGTTGCTGATGTAGGCTACTTTTTAATTTGCCAGTAGGCTAAGTCTCATAATGACAAATGCCGGTTCAGTCGGTTCGCATAAAATCAAACCGGTTAAAGCTCGTACACCGGACCGGACCGGACCGGCAAAACCGGAAACCGACCCAACCCTAGGATGGAGGAATCCAGGCAGCATATATTAGGCAAATGGAATGTCCTTGTTCAGTCAAGCGTCAGTTTAAAGCCACGTCAATAACAGAGGTGGATCCACAGGTCGACCATTTATACGCCACGCGTTCCGGAAAAAAACTTCCACAAAGGATGCACTTGTGTTTCCTCACTCCAGCCTCCTAGCTCCTCACTCCTAGCAGCATGCAATGGGGGGAAATGTCCTTAAAGATGGCGAACCTCAGTTCTTTTCAGAGTCAGTTGAGGAGACAAGGAAGGATAAAAGAAGCGATTGGAAAGAGCCCCAAGTGTCTCGTTTTACTAAGCGTGCCTTTTTGGCTTTTTGACTTATCACTGCAGGCAGGAGGCCTCTGCAGAGAGGCTGAGGAACTGCCCCGCTGTTCTTATTCATTCAGCATGTCTGAGGACTCACACTGAGACGCTACGGGCAGTGTGGTCAGCTACAGCGGAGAATGTCTGTGACACTGCGGACTGCACTCCGAATTATGCTCCGGACGCTGCACTTATCAAAACGACTCCAGCGTGGCTGAAAATAGGTTTCCTACTACACAAGAGCAAACGGGGAAAAGTTGGCACAGTTAGGGCCAGGCTGGCTTAAAAGGCCTGGCAACAAACCTGCCCTCCCCGCTAACCCTAACCCTAACCCAACAAACCTGCCCTCCCCACTAACCTTGACCCAACAAACCTGCCCCCCCGACTAACCCTAACCCTAACCCAACAAACCTGCCCTCCCCACTAACCCTGACCCAACAAACCTGCCCCCCCCTAACCTAACCCTGACCCAACAAACCTGCCCTCCCCACTAACCCTAACCCAACAAACCTGCCCTCCCCACTAACCTGACCCAACAAACCTGCCCTCCCACTAACCTAACCCTAACCCAACAAACCTGCCCTCCCCACTAACCCTGACCCAACAAACCTGCCCCCTACCTCTACCCACAACTGCCTCACCCTAACCCTAACCCAACAAACCTGCCCCAACTCACCTACCCACAACCCTCCCACTAACCCTGACCCAACAAACCTGCCCCCCCGACTAACCCTAACCCTAACCCAACAAACCTGCCTCCCACTAACTAACCCTAACCCAACAAACCTGCCCCCCGACTAACCCTAACCTCAACCCAACAAACCTGCCCTCCCCATAACCCTACCCAACAAACCTGCCCCCCGACTAACCCACTAACCCAACAAACCTGCCCTCCCCACTAACCCTGACCCAACAAACCTGCCCCCCGACTAACCCTAACCCTAACCCAAAACCTGCCCTCCCCACTAACCCTGACCCAACAAACCTGCCCCCCGACTAACCCTAACTCGAACCCAACAAACCTGCCCTCCCGACAAACCCTAACCCAACAAACCTGCCCTCCCCACTAACCCTAACCCAACAAACCTGCCCTCCCGACTAACCCTAACCCAACAAACCTGCCCTCCCCACTAACCCTGACCCAACAAACCTGCCCCCCCGACTAACCCTAACCCAACAAACCTGCCCTCCCACTAACCCTAACCCAACAAACCTGCCCTCCCGACTAACCCTAACCCAACAAACCTGCCCTCCACTACCTAACCTAACCCAACAAACCTGCCCTCCCCACTAACCTTAACGCAACAAACCTGCCCTCCCCACTAACCCTAACCCAACAAACCTGCCCTCCCCACTAACCCTAACCCAACAAACCTGCCCTCCCCACTACGCTGCTAATTAATGCTCAGAGGATTCACAGAGAAGCTGACAAACATCTTTGCCACTGAGGCCCCAAAGGAAAAACAGGGTAGCCTGCATTACTGCCTGCAGAGAAAAGTGGCCACAGAAACACACTCCGGATAACGAGGTTTACCCACAAGGACTGGCCATCTTCAGGCAAGACAGAGACCTATATGCAGCCTGGAGATACGGTTTAGCAGGGTGTCTGTTTGCAGTGCAGAATGAAGTACACTTGACACAGAATTACTATTATAACGCCTCTCTCTGCATCCAGTCTATCTTCCACGCAAATTCGCGCAACTTTTTTAACCATTGCAAATATTCCCCAAAAGACAATGCCACAAGAGCGACCGATGTTCTGTTTGACTCAGAGGCTAGATTCTCACCCCTGACGACCCCCATCCTCCTCCTCCCTCCTCCTCCCCCCACCCCCTTCCGCCAAGTTCAAGCTCGGGGACTAGACCTCTTAAGGAAATGTGCTCCGATGCCGTTTCTCGGCCTCCATCGGGCACTCTGAACATAAAACATTTTCTACGCGGGCGGCAGAAAAACCTGTGGAGAAAACTGTCCATATTTGGAACCACTAAATTACAAGGGTGCCTTGACTGCACTATATGGGGCTCGGCTGAGACTACCACACTGAATTTAAACAAACTGACAGATGTGCTGCCCAGCTATTTCAATCACTCCATTAACCTTGTAATCCCCACAGAAACTTACAGACCGTTTCCAGAAAAATCCATGGCATTTGAAAGGAATTAAAGACTCTGCTTAATAGAAACAGTTACTCATAGGGAACTGAGCACTGTTCAGAAAGACATAAAAAGACAGATTAGGGCTGACGAAAGGAAGTATAAAGACAGGGTAGAGAGCGCCCTCCCTGGCAGCAGAGCATGAGCAGCTGGGAGGAAGACCAAGGCCAGGGCCAGGGGAGCTCATAAGGGACAGACTGAGAGACAGGCGGAGAGACTGAGAGACTGACTGAGGGACTGAGAGAGACTGACTGAGGGACTGAGAGAGACTGACTGAGGGACTGACTGAGAGAGACTGACTGAGGGACTCTTCTCTGAATCACTGCAGCGAAGATCAACAACCCGTCCTCTCCGAATGACTGTAATTTCAGTTTGTGGGACAGTGCAGCAGCCTTGATTTCAGCTTGCGTGTAGCTTGGATAGTTAGGCCGGTGGGGATGGGCAGTGCATGGCTTCCTCTTGCCCCGGCCTGCTGCATCTGAAGCAGCCTCTCTGGCCCTAACCTTGGAGGGGAAGAGGTGGAGCCACTTATGAAATGACAAAGAAGGAAGTATGAAAATGAAATTAACACTCATTGTTCATGACCAAACTAAATCTAATACTTTCTAAACCACTAGTTAATGCTTCTAGTAGTTGTAAGTAACTGTAAGATTAACTTGCTATAAAAGGATCACAGTACACTCTCTACTGTTCCCGTAAATAGCAAATTATGAAAGTAGGGCAGACTGTCTGCTAGCACAGAAAAATAAACAAAATAAAGTTATAAAATTAGTTTCAGTCAGTAAGTTTCTAATCAGCTTGCCCAACCAGGCAAGTGCAAAAAAAACATTAATTTTGAAAACGTGTGAAAAACACAAGTGTTGAACCCTACAGGTTGGTCTGCCGTCTCTTTTGGGAATCAGAATATGCTGAATGAGAAGCTGCGCTCTTCTAGGCACCAGGCGTACTCCACTCTGCGACTGAGACTGCTCCGTCATCACAGCTCTCATATCAGCGCTCCGGTGCTCACTTCCTGTGCGGCACTCGATTAGCAGTTCGCTCGATTAGCAGCGCGCTCGATTAGCAGCGCGTTCGATTAGCAGCGCGCTCGATTAGCAGGGAGCTCGATTAGCAGTTCGCTCGATTAGCAGGGAGCTCGATTAGCAGCGCGTTCGATTAGCAGGGAGCTCGATTAGCAGGGAGCTCGATTAGCAGGGAGCTCGATTAGCAGCGCGTTCGATTAGCAGGGAGCTCGATTAGCAGCGTGCTCGATTAGCAGGGAGCTCGATTAGCAGCGCGCTCGATTAGCAGTGCGTTCGATTAGCAGGGAGCTCGATTAGCAGGGAGCTCGATTAGCAGCGCGCTCGATTAGCAGCTCGCTCGATTAGCAGTTCGCTCGATTAGCAGGGAGCTCGATTAGCAGGAAGCTCGATTAGCAGCGCGCTCGATTAGCAGCGCGCTCGATTAGCAGGGAGCCCGATTAGCAGGGCGCTCGATTAGCAGGGAGCCCGATTAGCAGGGCGCTCGATTAGCAGGGAGCTCGATTAGCAGGGAGCTCGATTACAGGGCTCATTAGCAGGAGCTCGTGCAGGGCGCACGATTAGCAGGGCGCTCGATTAGCAGTGTGCTCGATTAGCAGCACATGATGACTGCTGACACACAGCCAGGAAGCAGCGCCTCAGCCCCTTACAGAGTCATTATGCACGAAGAGCAGGACTCGCACAACACCTGATTATCAGATTAGAGGAACTGCACGTCCCTGCCTCGGTTTAGCCCGAGGCTGACAGAGTGTGAGCCACCACTCAAATGAGCTTCTAAACTCCATCTCCCAGCACAACCCTGACAGCAGTCTGCAGCTCAAACCACAGTACTGAATCATGGGAACGCTAGTTCTGAGACAGCACAGTATGCAGGTCAATCCACCAGCAGGATGAGCCACCCAGCAACACTGAAAAACTTTACCATTTTTGCAATTACACCATTGTGATGGAGAAGAATACAACCATTTCCCAGAAGCTAATCATTGTTTACCAAGTGATTAAAATGGCTTGGGGGCCAGACATTGCATTGTAATAACTAATTGAGCCAAGAGGACAAACACAACATGGCAGCAGGTAGGTACGCATGTGTATGTGTGTGTGTGTGTGCATGTGTGCGTGTGAGTGTGTGTGTACATGTGCCCTCTTCCTTGTATTAAACCGTTTCTGGACAGAGGTTTAACCTACTCTTGTCCTAATCCCTTTGGGTTAGATAACCTTTCATTAAAACACTCACAAGATTAAAACACACACACACAGCAGTTGGATATACACACACAGAGCTGAGTTATAATTAAACACATATAGACAGGTCAGAGAGGCAACAGGACACAATCACTGTTACACAAACAGCCGTGGGATTTACAGTATTCCATCATCAGACAGTATCTGGCTGCAGACTCTCTGTTCCTCCAACAGACACTTCAACACAAACCACCATTAGCTTATCCCAGCACAGAGCGGGGATGATCATGTCCAATCACAGCATCAGACACTGGAAGGGCACTGTCACACTGTCCCCCTGTTAAACAGCATGGGGGGCAGCAGTCACTGCTGTCGGGTCTCCAGTTAATTTAAATTTTTTTGCAAACCTACAGATTCAACAATACAGCCAGTTTACATGTGTTTAAACAAAGACTAGCCCTTTTAAAGCTCCGTCTTACAGACCCGGAAATGCACAGCAATGTCCTGGCACCCCTGAATCCCATCAGCAAGCGGATCAGCGATCGCTCAAGCTCTGCCCTTTCAGTGAAAAGACGTGGCGAGCCCAGGACTCGCAGCACAGTTAGAGAAGCGCGTTGTAAGGCCTTTGTGTTCACAGGCCCACGTCTGAATTAGCTTTCCTCCCACAACCGTGCCAGAATACTGTTCGGATTCTTCAGCACCCAGAGAAAGCGGGAGGCAGCGTTATCAACAGCAGCGGGAACACAAGCCCCCATTGTGCAGCTCCATGAACATTCTGCACACACACACACACACACACACACACACACACACACACACACACACACACACACGTGCACCAACACACACACTCACTCTCACTCTCACACATACACACTCAATCACACACACTCACAAACACACACACACTCTCACACACTCAATCACACGCGCACACATACATGCACACACGCACACACACACTCTCACACACTCACACGCGCACACATACATGCACACACACTCACACACACACACACACACACACTCACACGCGCACACATACATGCACACACTCTCACACACACACTTCACCTTAAGCTACATCGTTCGGCACGCTGGGGGAGTAAAGCTCAGGGTTTAGAGCAGCCTGCTCTGCAGGGGGACCCACGGCGAAGGCACTCGTCTGGACGTGACAAATCCCACGGCCTGCTATGGAGCTCAGTCAGGGTCTGCGCCCGGACGGAACGCCAGGTACATACTTCCAAAGAGTCGCCCAAATCATGGCATATTACTGAGATTAAGAAAACATCCAAGAGCCACACGCAAGTCAAGCCCAAATGTTCGCAAGAAAACTTTGCAACAGAAGCGTAATTGAGTTAACTGGCACTGTGCTGGCAAGCGCTTAACCGACAGGTAGAAAGAAATAAACTCCAGTAGGTTTAGACAGAACTTCTTTACTTTATATGTCACTTCTCAAACTTGGTAAAATGAGGTAACTAATATGGATGTCATTTACACCAGCTCGTATTATAAATTAAGTTTATATGATACATCCAGCATGGTTTGTCAAACTTTTACAATCACACACCCAACACCAACTCTGATGTTGAACAGATAGGTAATAAATGTACACGCGTTCAGAACATATCACTCACGCAAGGAAGGTGAAGCACCTCTGACGTTAGCTAGTCCCCAATGATAGCGAATAAATCGGATAGCGAGATGCCTATAAACTAACAAATGTAAATCGCACGCAAAACCAGCACATAAAACACAGCCATCATGTCTGCACTTATTCGGGTATGGCACTGGTAACAACACTGCGTCCCAGTACCACTACTGCGACAGATAATGTGCTATCCGTGCCTTTGTGTTTACTGTGTCACACTTTGTCTCCCGTATTGAAGAAAGTTTCACATTCAGCGAGACACCTACGACAATTTCAACACTACAGAGGAAGAACCGGTGAAATAATTAATAGCTAGAGCTAATTGGTTAATGTTAAGCCTCAACTTAAGAACGGCGTGAGGCGTTTCACTGTGTAATGTTAATTACTGAAGCGAGCAATCCGACTTGCATGATTGTAACAGCGATGCAGTTTGTAACAAGGCACCCTGCAAATTTGCCAACCAAGCAGGTAAGGTCAGCTAACTTACACCGTTTATGGCCAAATCGAACCAGATAGCTAGTAAGCCAGTTTGTTAAAAAAAAAAATTTTCTTATTGGCCACAAACTCTAGTCTAAATTACCAAGATAGAACAACCAAGTCTGCTAACGTTAGATAGCCAGCAATGGACTAGGATTAGCTAGCCCGCTAACATAGTTAGCAATCAGACAAGTCATATGGACCTACAAACTATGATAGACAGGCAATCAGCTGACGTTAGCTAACTAATGTTAAGCCCGTATATGTAGCTAGCTGCATCATCTGAAGAATACAAGCCAACCAAGCTAACATTAGCCAAGTGTAGGGCTATCGACTTAATTAATTGTTAGCCACATACAGGAGTTTTCAGACAACTAAAGCTGCAACACTTTTGACAATACGGAAAAGGGGAAACACAAAATCCCTGCCTTCCTTCCCGTATAGCTAAACTAGTCAACAAGCAAGCACTACCTTAATTTCACAAACTGGCGACCGTTAGCTAGCTAGCTGTGTTAACTAGCTACGTACGGTGTTAGCTCACAGGCTATTCGTATATTAGACTACTTGGTTAGCTCGCCACGAAAACATAACTAAAGCTCACTGGCTACATCGTCACTCGTTAATCGACACGTTAATCTTTTACACAAAAGCAGGTCAACAACAGTGTGTCGTTAGCCAGCTAGGAAGCTAACAAACTGGCACTCATAAAGACGGACTGTTCGTGGTAGTTTGCTTACGCCTGATAGACTAATAACTGCAAGCGAACTGATTCAAAAATCTGACCGTTCTTACCTTCCGTAAAGTGCGCTTTAGCTAGCTTTCAATAGCTAGCAATTTTATTTTTTGTACGAAGAAACTTGATGTTTCCAATGTGTATCCAATAACAATCACACTTGAGTAATCGCAACAACAAGGCAACGACCCCAATCTCGTTATTTTCCCTTCGTTATTTTAGAATGTTCCTTTTTCTTTTTTTAACAGCTAAAACTCGACGTCTTGCTACAGTACCGTCCTTCCCGCTCACATGATTGGTGGAGCTCGGGCTTAAGAGCATCGTTAACGGCCGTTTCTGATAGGTGAATGCCGCTGTCAAACTCGGACCACTTTTCCCCGCCTCTGTTGGTTTATGGTTGGTCAAAATTGTATCCACCCATAACTCTTCCGTCATGCGATTGGTTGAATATCTGACAACCTGTCGCCATGTTGGAGATGGTACGGTCCACGATTGGTGCAGTTTTACTAAAATTATAGGGATCCACAGTTGACTGGTTGGGTAAATGTCTGTTCCGGAGTCCTCACAACAACTCGAAATGAATACTGTAGAAATACAATTTTGTGGAATTTACCTTATAGTGTATATTAGAAGAAGTGGAGAGTTCCAATTATATCTACTGTCTGTGAATTTTTGAGCTCTTATAGAAAATATATTGTACTAAACCAGTCACATGTTTTTCCATAAGCAAACTGCACTGAATAGTTCTAATATTGCAGCTCCTTGCATGTCAAGTAAATATGTGAGATTGCAGCAACATGCAAGTCCAGACAGGGGTCCTTCAGACCAGTCTCCACAAGTCATTACAGATCCAATATGAGCTAAATGGACAGCACAATAATTCTCCCAATATATCACTGGGATATGAGTTTTTCTGCAGCCTATGACAAGGGAGATTAAAAAACTAACATAAAAACAATTACCTAGACAATTACCTGTGGGAACAGTTGTTTATGTATATGGTCATCATGTAAAGTCAAAAAGTGAAGAGAGAGATCAAAGTTAATCACAGCGCAGCAGGGCCAGTGATTTCTAAAATACTGAAGGGATAGTTACATTTTCTGGGTTTGTCTTTATATTGTTTTAGTTTCGGTGTATGTTTTCCACTGGGCCATAGTTATTGTGTGCAATGAATGATATTGTGCATGTATAAGTTCCTAACGACATACCAGCTTTAAAATGTCAGGTATAGGAACATTAAAGGGTAAGAAAATACACTTGAGTAAATGCAAAGCAGCTTGTACACCCGTTATGTCTCCAGTAGCCTATGTCTATACAATATATTCCCAAATTCCCTTTTTCAAAAATATTAGCTACGCACAAAATATAGAAACTTTTTATAATTGTGAATAAACGCTATAAGACCAATCTGTTCATGTAAACAGCCTCTGGGAACATAAAGCCACAGTAAAGGCTGCGATTGGGGTTACTTCTGTTGAATTGCATTTCTGCATGCAATAGACAACGAACAGCCACACCACAGTATCAGCGATTGTAAAAGGTGGCAGCTCGTCATAAACTTTAGGACGTTACATGGTGTAAAATATCCTTCATCGCACAAAACTGCATGGGCTAATCGAAAACTGAAGTAATACCCCGAAACATCCCAGAAAGTGAACAGTCCTTTTAAAGTGATCTCATTTGCTAAACTGTCAGAGCTCTATGGTCAGAGCACAGAGACCTATAAACTGTGTCCTGTTTGAGCAAGTGCATCCGGGGTAATCGGGGTAGTTCGTCTGGAGGTCATTTGCGACGTGTGTTGTTTTATATAGTCCTGTGTTCTTGGAGGTGTATTTTGTGACTCGCCCCATTGGATTATTATTCTATGGGTTTCTGAGAAATCTCTGTTATAGCCACAACACACCGTTGAGGATGTCTCAGGCGTCTTCGGGATTCCCGCAACACGGGGTTTCACCTCAGGTAACCACAAGCATCGCTGGCTAACCCATGTTTAAGCTTTGCTAGCCATGATTGCTAATCAGCTTGGTTTACAGCAAACGTGAGCAAGCTATGATAACTGGAAGTGGGTAAATTGCTCAACTAAGATTATGTCGTAACTGGCCAGCTAGAAAACGTTGCCTAACAACTTCAGTTTGTCTTCGCTGTTTCATGCCTGTAATTTACGGTGAGTCAGGATAGTTTAAGTCAGAATTCTAATGGCGCACTTGGCTACATTGCTAACGCAGCTAACTCGCTTGTCTTATTAAAACGCCTTTCCCTTGCTTGTCTTATTAAAAACACCCCTTTCTCCATAACAGAACACAAGACACGACACAAGTTCACTAACTGTTATCGAGCCATCTAACGTTATATGTTAATCTAATTTGTAGACTCGGTAGGTTAATCTGTACGTCTGGTTTATCATATCGATAGATGGCTGGCTGTGTTTGAGCGGTATCTGTGCTAAGCGAACGTTAGCGTTACCCATTCCATAAAAGATCCACTTTATTGTTGCAGTTAAGACGCAGCGATACAGGGTTTTTATAGCTATAACGGCAGTTATGTATCGAGATTGATACAGATGTCGAGAGCAGGAAGTTTTTGTATGACTGGTTTCTGTCTGTTTGTGTTGTCCTGTTGACTTGATATGCTGTGTATCGTGCACGGAGCAGAGTCCAGTAGACATGGGTTATGTTCCCACGGACGAGGAGAAGAGAGTCTTCCGGGAGTGCAGCCTGGAGAGCTTCTGGTACAGATGTGAGTCGCGCGACTTGTACCGCTTCCGCTTTATCGTGTTGATGCGTGACGAGAGAAGGGACACCAGTTCATCTGGGGTGTATTTCTGATGGCTG
>NC_057936.1:67193693-67228693 GCF_018555375.3 Anguilla rostrata
ACAGAGAGTTGTGGGTTTGAATCCCAGTAAAGGACGGCTGGTTTTCACCAGCAGCTGCACCAGACCGTGGGTCACAGCTCAGACTCAACACCAGTCTGGCCAATCAGAAGCACTAATTACCATGTTAATTACCATGGAAAAGAAAACCAGGGTGGGATTTGGATTCGAGGCCCAGATGTGAGTATCTTTGAACTGAGTCATCCACAGGCAAAAAACAAGTTTTAATGAAGTGATAAAACATAAGTATATTTATTTATGTGAAATGTGGTACACATTTGAAGTTTATAAAGAAAACACAAGCACAGTGATTCCTCTATGGTGCTGTATCGGTGAACTTCCAGGTTATATTGCTGCACTTCCAGGTCAAAGGTGAATCCAAAGTATGCTGGGAAACGCATGTGAAAAGAAAAAGAGCAAAGGCCAGACAATGTGTATAACCCCTGACCTCCTTTCATTTACACACTTAGACCTATATGTGCTGCTATACCACTCTCCACATTAACAGAGAGAGAGAAAGAGTGTGGGGGGTTTAGTGTGAGAGAGAGAGTGTGTGTGGGGGGGTAAGTGTGAGAGAGAGAGAGGTGTGTGGGGGGGTTAGTGTGAGAGAGAGAGAGAGTGTGTGGGGAGGTTAGTGTGAGAGAGAGAGAGTGTGTGTGGGGGGTAAGTGTGAGAGAGAGAGAGGTGTGTGGGGGGGTTAGTGTGAGAGAGAGAGTGTGTGGGGAGGTTAGTGAGAGAGAGAGAGAGTGTGTGTGGGGAGGTTAGTGTGAGAGAGAGTGTTAATGTGAGAGAGTGTATATGTGTGTGTGGGGGGGTAAGTGTGAGAGAGAGAGTGTGTGTGGGGGGGTAAGTGTGAGAGAGAGAGTGTGTGTGGGGAGGTTAGTGTGAGAGAGAGAGTGTGTGTGGGGAGGTTAGTGTGAGAGAGAGAGAGTGTGTGGGGAGGTTAGTGTGAGAGAGAGAGAGTGTGTGGGGAGGTTAGTGTGAGAGAGAGAGTGTGTGTGGGGAAGTTAGTGTGAGAGAGAATATGTGCACACTTACCTATTAAGCTGTAGTCTCTGGTGGAGCAGATTGCTTGTTTTTTTCACACTCTGTACACACGTGATCACAGTGTCTAACAAACAGAAAAGCTGCATTTAAGAACAAACTAAAACCACAACACCCAGCTGCAGTTAATAACAAACTAAAACTACAACACCCAGCTGCATTTAAGAACAAATTAAAACTACAACACCCAGCTGCAGTTAATAACAAACTAAAACTACAACACCCAGCTGCATTTAAGAACAAATTAAAACTACAACACCCAGCTGCAGTTAATTAAGAACAAACTAAAACCACAACACCCAGCTGCACTTAAGAAAAAACTAAAATGCTACATATGGATCACTTTAGATGTTCAGAGTAACAAATGACATTATTTTTGGCACAGAAATACTGAAATTGTCCTATTTAAAATATGAAAGATTAATCACAGTAAACCCAGATATACGCAGTGGGAAAGTACTTTCCCATTTATAAATAAAGCTTGTACAGGTTACTGTGGTAAACATTGGCAAGTAAAGGCCTGATTGGTCAGCTGTGTGACTGATGGGCTAAGGGCCCGCCCACCTCAGGTCCTTTGGGTCAAAGCCAGGCCCCCAGAACCTCGGTCCAAATCCTGGCCTGCCTGGCTCGAACCCGAGTCTGCGGAATTTGTCTCTGCACGTTAGCACATAAGAGGCCTTTCCCAGAACATAACCAAGGATACCAGCCGCTGAGGAGTCAGAGGTCAGGGGTCACGGGGGTGATGCTATGCTCTTAGATTGTGTGTGCATGCAAATGTGAGTGCAACTGCCTGTGTGTGTGTGCGTACGTGTGTGTGTTTGTGTGTGTGTGCGTGCGCATGTGTGTGCGTACATGTGCGTGTGTGAGCATATGTGTGTGTGTTTGTGCGTGTGTGGGCATGTGTGTGTGTTTGTGTGTGAGTGTGCGTGTTTGTGTGTGTTTGTGTGTGTGTGGGCATGTGTGTGTGTGTGAGTGTGTGCATGTGTGTGTTTGTGTGTATATCTTCAGGGAGGCTTGGAAGGTAGTGCCAGGGTTACCTGCCAGTTTTGGGAAGGGGCCGAACCTCTTAGAGGGGAGCAGAACTCCTGGAGGAGGGTAGAAGAGAGGGCCAGGTACAGGTGATCAGTACAGAGCAGGGGGGCAGGTACAGGTGATCAGTATAGAGGAGTGGGGCAGGTACAGGTGATCAGTACAGAGCAGGGGGGCAGGTATCCTGGGTCAGTGCTTATAACCACCACTGATCCTTGGTCAGTGCTTACCTTTGTAGATGAGAGCTCCAGTGGTGGCCAGGCTGCCCAGGGAGAGAGGCAGAGCTGAGGGACAGACAGACAGTCAGTCAGACAGACAGACAGGCAGGTAGGCAGTCAGGCAGGCAGACAGACAAATAGGCAGCCGGACAGACAAGCAGACAGCCAGACAGACAGACAGGCAGGCAGACAGACAGACAGACAAGCAGACAGACAGGCAGACAGACAGACAGACAGACAGGCAGGCAGGCAGGCAGGCAGACAGACAGGCAGGCAGGCAGACAGGCAGACAGGCAGACAGACAGGCAGACAGACAAGCAGACAGTGCCCGTGCGAGTGTGTGCATGTGCGAGTGTATGTTCATATTTTCCTTTTTTTGTTTGTATGAATCACATGTTATTCTATGTATTTTTTGATAGAATGACTTGTTCAATTGCTTTGCATTCTATTTTTGTTAAAAACTGAATAGCAAAAAAAAAAGGGTTATCATGTCCTTAAAGATGATGCACCTCGATCGATTTCCAGGGTCAGTCAAGGACCTTGGAGACCAAGGACAAATAAAATAAGCGACTGGAATGCACCCATGTTGACAACGCGTGATTCCAGACGTCAGTTTCACATATTTTTGACCCATCTGGTCTTCCGTACTAGGAAAGGAGGCAAGGAAAGGAAGAAAGAGGTAAACAAGGAGGGGCTGGAACAAACCGCCCAAACGACTCGGGAAGCTTAAACAGCCTGCCGAACAAGGAAAACCCAAACTAATGCTTCTGATGAAAAATGGAGAACAGCTGTGTGTGTGTGTGTGTGTGTGTGTGAGGACGAGATAGAGAGAATGTATACTATGAATTCCTTGCTCCCGCTGTCCACATATCTTTCTCCCTCTCTCTCCCTCTTCTGTCTGTCCCTCATTCCCTCCCTTTCCCTCACTCTCTCGCTCCCTTTCCCTTACACTCTCACTCCCTTTCCCTCACGCTCTCTCACTCCCTTTCTCTCTCTCTCAGCCCCTTTCCCTCTCCTTCACTTTCCCTCTCTCCCCCCTCCCCTCCCGTCCCTCTCCCCCCCCTCTCTCTCCCTCCCCCTCCCCTCCCCCCTCTCTCTATCTCTCTATCTCAGGTGAACAGAGGTGAAGGTGTGGCTGTGCTCACCTCTGTACCAGAAGCTCTCCTCTTGGCACTCTCTGAGTATTTGTCTCACGTCTTCCCTGTGGACATGTCTGTCACCCAGAGGACACTGGAAAAAGAGGCCAGTCATTAGACCCTGCTCCTGCTGCTCCTGCTCCTCCTCCTCCAGCTGCTCCTGCTGCTTCTGCTCCTCCTCCAGATGCTCCTACTCCTCCTCCTGCTGCTTCTCCTCCTCCTCCGCCTCCTCCAGGTGCTCCTCCTGGCTGCTGTGGAGGTATGCTGCTCTCTCACCTTGCTCTCTGCTGCCCTGCTCGCCCCAGTTTTCTCTGGTGCCTCGAAGCTCATGGCTGTTCCTGCTGCTGCTTCGCCAAACCAGCTCTGCCAGAACAAAGACCAACGGCAGGCAGGAGAAGGCTCAGCCCCTCCCCCTCTCACTCTCACTCCACCCCTCCCTCACTCCCTCAGCCCCTCCCCCTCTCACTCTCACTCCACCCCTCCCTCACTCACTCTTCTTTTCCCTGTGAGGGAACGAAAGTGGTGAAATCCAAACAAGAAAAAAATGGAACCGTAACAAAAGATTGTTGGGCAAAATCCCCGAGTCACTCTAAGAATTTACACACATGCCCCACCTGTTTGCGTTTCTGCTGCAAGGACACGCCTATACCCCCCCCCCCCCCCGCCCCCCGTAATTAAGGACAAAGTTCATTGCTCTGTACCCTGGTCTCTTTCATGGACGCATGCAGCATTTGTTACACACCTTTCAGTGCGCTTGAACAACTGCATTCATCAGCAAACACACCGAAACAATGAAGGACACCTGTAACTTCTTCCTTATTTCTTAACATCAGTGAAGCAGATTAATTTTAATGGAATTTAGCTGTTTTAATTTGGAAAGACTTCTGCTTCAAAGATAAATGCTGTCTTCATAATAATAATAATAATAATAATAAATCTGTAGTTCTGGTTATGAAAAATGCAATAACTTCAGAAACTTGAGACAGCACAATACAGCTCTGGCGCCATCTGTTGGAGAATTGTTTCACGAGAGCAGCAGTTTCTTTTTTACTTTGTGTTTCAAGCATTAATCCCAAATGTCTTAAACTTTTCGGATCCAGGGACCTAGGCACCCACGACCCCCATCATAAGTTAAGAAGGCTTATTGAAGTTTTCATATTTTGACATATTATCCCAAGTCTAGAAATAGTCATTGCATGTCAAGCCTGGCCAGGGACCCCCTGCAGTACCTCCAGGAACCCCCAGGGGTCCACAGACACCCTGTTGAAAACCATGGTCTTAAACAATGTATTTAGAGAATGATACTCGGTTCTTATTGGCATTAGTGACTTGGGGAACTGAAGTGAGAAGGGCGTGGTGTGAGAGGAGGGTTTGATCGGTAGCTGCCTACCCTTTAGCTCGTGTTCTAACTTCATCAGATCAATCACACACCTGAGCTGACATTTTACCCACTGAGGACTGCTCCTGTTTCCCGATAAGAACGCTTTACCTGCGGTCTAATCTACAAGTGAGCCACTGATGGCATATAGAGCCAGTGTTTGGTATATAGAGGTAGTGCTGGTATATAGAGCCAGTGTTGGTAATATAGGGCCAGTGTTGGTAATATAGGGCCAGTGTTGGTATATAGAGCCATGGCTGGTATTTAGAGCCTGTGTTGTTATATAAGTGTTGGTATATAGAGCTAGTGTTGGAGCTAGTAGTTATGCCATATTTATTTATAAGTTTTATTTTACAGTGGTTCATCTTATTTGTTACATCCGCCAAAATGCAGTGCTCTGTTCCCTACACCTGCTGTCCTCTGTCCTGGAGGGTTTGGATTGTAATGCCACGTCTCACTGAACGTTCCTGAATTGTTGTTGAATTGTCCTGATTGTAGAATTCAGTTTTTGAAGTGATGTCACGTCTGTCTGAAAAAATTATTGTCTTGTAAAACTACTTTGGAGAGAACGTAAAACTCTCTAATAAAAGAACGTCCCGTGCACACACAGACATGTAGGCTACTCACACACACAAAAAGACAAACGCACAATTGTACCGCATGCGTAGCGGATGGAATGGGTGCATTCAGTGTCTGTCACAGCCTAGTCGTCACACACCAGCACGGGACTCAGATAGACTGTCAGATAGAAAGTCTACCGAGGGTACCGCGCGCATTGTGCACTCCTTACCGTGTTTTCAGTTGGACGTACATGGATTCAGACCGGATGTTGGACCGAGCCTAACCCTTCCCCCCACAACCAAGTGAAGGCTCTTTTGAATTATAATGAAGGCCTTGGTTTCATGCAACCGAGGCAATCGGTGTATCCAAGTGCCGAGTTAAGACCCAGCGATTGTAAAATAGATTTAGATTTAAAAAAAGAATTGAGTAGATTGAGTAGTAAAAAAATACATTTAAAAAAACTTTAACTCGAGGACACGCGCATGTATGTATGTAAAACATATGCCTGTTATTCTCTGCAAGTGACGAGAATTGCTATAAAATGCAATTAGCAAACAAAGGTACATATGGAATAATGACTGTTACCACCAGGAACTTACGATGCCTGACGCGCAACCAGGGTTAAATTGTTTTACACAGGAACTACAGGCGCGAGCAGTTTCCAATCTACTGTGGAAGCCGCAGACGGCCAACGTTTTAACTTGAGACAAAAACAACTGACTCTCATGTAGCAGCGCTCACGCCCTATAGTAAACAACTTGTCATCAAGGCCAATAGCCTCACTCTGCATTGGTAATGTATGTGACGGAAGGCCTTTTTCACCATTGAGAAAACATAGCGGGGCGGGGCTCAGGCTATGGTTAGTCCAATGAAGTTCCGTCGTGGGTTGGTTTTCATTTTGCACGAGGAATCTCTCATAATTGATATATATGGTAAGTTCAGTAACCAATGAACGACGTCGGTGGGTTGGCCTTTGCGGCAACTTTGACCTGTCACGTTCGTCGGTGGGCGGGTCCAACTTCTTTGTCTCCGCTAAGAATGGATGACACGTAGCTCGACATATCGCAAGGCGAGAAAGGCGTGGTTATGATGCATGTTGTCCACCTAAATCATTTGTAGGCGTGTGTATCGTTGACGTGTCCCGCCCACTGGCCGGTCTGCAGATTTGCAGAGAAACGATTCAGAGTCAGTGCTCTGGTTAAAAAAATGCACTCTGATGCGGCAAGTAAGTGATTGTGTCTTCGGGTATGATTTTGCCTGTAATATTGTGTACTTTTGCTTAATGTAAATATGCAATGGGTCTATCTTTTGTAATGCATTTTGCGCTGTAGAGACCTTTACTTTGCGAAACATGCATTATTCTAGATCTAACTAGCTAGCTTGCCAGCTACATACAAATCAGAAAATCAATTTGCTCGCTACTGTCTTTGTACTAGTAGCTATCCGTGTTGCCTTTTGGGGATACACTGACGAAATAAATGCAGAACGAACGAATACTGACAGGCGTTCACTTTTGTTCGTTTTGTGAACGGAGTACTAACAGCAACATTATGTAAGATTCAGTTAAATTGTAGCTGGCTAGCAAAGATAGCTTGTTGGATATAGCTTTATTTTCCGTAAGAGAAAAAGGCGTTTTTGTCATTAACAGACATGATGATAATGTACATACTATACAACATATAGAAGCCAAACATTAGTGGTATTTCACAATATAAATGGGTCAGGTTTCGAGAAAACTGCGGACAATTGCACAGGATGAAAATTGTGACGCAGTTTTGTAAAATATGTGTATTTTTTTCTCTGCGAACGTGGTGCATGTCCTAGCGCGTCACTTGCATTGGAAAGGGAAGCAATGGTCGTAGCTGTCTTAAAAGCCACAGTTTAAATTTTACGTCCTAAGATTTCTGCAACAATCTAAATTGCATTCGTCAGTCGGGGCGAGTATCAGGAGAGGGGTGCAGAATATGTTTTTGTTTTAATCATGGGAAGTGAAGTTCACTGTAATGTACGCTGATGGAAAGAATGGGCAGGCGTCAGTGTGTGGACTACAACCCCCAGATTCCTCCCCACTCTCTTGATACTTTGTAAAGTCGGTGCAACTGAACTTATCCGTGTGTACTGTTATAGCCGAGGTGTGTAGCTAGCTGGCGTACTGGCCTGACCACTGCTTATAACCTTGTACATTCCGAGTCTTCGCAGTTTCTCTGCACCTTGTACAATATTAGTGACGAAATGCCAGATTTGGTTCAGTGTGAAATACAGGGTTATTTCTGCCATTCTCCGAGTTGTATTAAAATAGGGTGCAAACAGTTGTTCGACTTGATCAGGTGAAATGTGTGACGATAATAATTATCATAAAATATTCATTCGGGAGAAATTTTTAAGTTACTAAGGTGATTTTAGTCACTGGCTATTCCATGTCTGTTCACAGTCGCCAAATGTGCTAGTGGTCCACTCCCTACCATCCCAAATACACAAGCGGGTGTGATATAGAACAGCCGACGGCGTAGACGCAACAGCGCGACGCGGTGGTGCAGGGCCCCCGCGAGCGAGCGCGCGCGCGCAGACACACAGCTGGCTTAAACGTGTCCCCACAGCCTCTGCGGGCGAGCTAATGAGCGTTAAGCGGGGTCGTGTGCGGGATATCCCTACTGAGCGTCCTGTAATCCTTCCACTGGCACTTCCACCGGCATGCGAAAACTTGGGTAGGTGCTAGTAATGATCTTATGCAACACACACACACAACGTATACTGGGTGTCTTTTAATGTTAAATCACTGTGTTATTGGAAGTACTTGTGTAAAGGTTGAATGCTGTGTAACTATCACAATATTAACATCTATTTCATATAAGATTTTATACATACATTTATACACATAAGACTTTATTTCCCCAGATTTGGAAAATGCTCAAACGCATCTTCACTTCCTGTCTTGCCGATACCCTCCATTATCCGGGGAAAGCCGCGATCTTGCAGCACCATGTAAACGCCCCCCCCCCCCCCTTTCCCGAGCCGCTGTTAAATCTGAGTTACTTTCATTAATTGCTGCCTAGGAATGGGAGGCCAAAGGTGTCCTGCGACCCACCTGCCAACCAGATCCCTTCCTCCCAGAGAATCTACAGCCAGTTATGCCTGCGGATTACATTACATTCCTGTAGGGGGTGCTCTCATCCACAGCCACTCACCGTGTAGGCGAGCATCAGTACTTGGGCTTGATTGTGTGGGCCGGCCTGGCTGACGGTCTCGGTGCTGTCAGGCCTGTCCAGCGCGGTCGCGTTCGATACCCGACCCCAGGGCATGTCGCTGTGGCACACCCCAGCAGTCCTGTTTTAGATTTTTTTTTTTTTAATTGAGTTTTTTTTGCATTCTGTGAGCAGAGCCACTGCGTTCTGTGAGCAGAGGTGGGTGGCAGTGTAGTATAATTGGTAAGGAGCTGGTCTTGTAACCTAAAGGTCATAGGTTCGATTCCCAGGGAGGACACTGCCATTGTATCCTTGAACAAGGAACTTAATCAGCAGTGGTTCAGTATATATCCATATGTATAAATGGATGCAGAGTAAAAGTAGTGTAAGTTGCTCTAGATAAGAGCGTCTGCTAAATGCCTGTTAAGATGGGTGTTGTGTGAGGACTCCCTGCTTTGGAGAAAGAGGGATGCTAAAAAGGCATTCTTTTTTGTTTTTGTGTCTTTATAGATTTTCAGCTGAACTCCCACCTGTCTACTCTGGCCAGCATTCACAAGATCTACCACACGCTCAACAAGCTGGTAACTAATGCGGGACTAGCATGGGCCTAACCTGGGCCTAACCTGGGCTAATATGTGTCTAACGCAGGCTTATCTACACCAGTCAATCTTATACTTGGGTTTGGAGCACCGGCATGTATGCTGGGTATTGTTTTGCTCATCTGTGATTGGTGGAGCAATGAGTGGGGCCCAATCACAGACCTCTTTCACTGGCACTGGTTCTGCTTAGATTTGAAGCCAATAAAAAACTGCTATTGACAGTTACAGTTTAGCACCTTAGCATGTTAGCACATTCGCGCCTGCCTTTAGCCAGAGCAGTGCACTGAGGGGAAATTCACATGGGAGAGGAGACAGGAGTGTGGAGTGGGTGAAATTATACTCACCTGAGTGACATCATCAAGGTGTGTGTCTCAACACCTCGGAGATAAAGGGAGAGTTTTTTTATTTTATTTTTTTATTTTTTACAGATTGTAAAAATGTCTTGCATAACATGTTCTTGAGGAGCAAGTGATCTCCCAACCCCTCTCTCTCTCTCTCTCTCTCTATAGAACCTGACAGAAGACATTGGGCAGGACTCTCATCCAACAGGTAGAACCCACCTTATTCTGTGTAAAAAGTGTGTAAGAGCACTGGTGAGTGTGTAAAGGTGATACTTATTGTAATTTGTATTATCGTCCTAATGTTGTAGCTTGTTGTTCCTCCTAGTTTGACTTAGCATAGGTTAGGTCAGAATAATGTTCACTGTGTGAACTAGACTGTGTTCTTGGCTATGAATAACTGTACAAAATGTGTATTGTACCTTATCAAACATGTGTTTTGCAGTTGTTCCAATGACCTTGATATGCAATTTTTGATAAAAACATCTGCTAAATAAATGTAATGTAATGATGAGTGTGTAACGGGAGGCAGTGAGTGTGTAAGGGTGGTGTCAGTGCGCTGGCGGGTGTGTAAGGAGAGTGTAACGGACACTGGTAAGTGTGTAACAGGTGTGTAACGGGCACTGGCGGGTGTGTAACGGGAGTGTAATGGGCGCTGACGGGTGTGTAACGGGAGTGTAACGGGCGCTGGCGGGTGTGTAACGGGAGTGTAACGGGCGCTGGCGGGAGTGTAACGGGTGTGTAACAGGCGCTGGTGGGAGTGTAACGGGTGCTGGTGGGAGTGTAACGGGTGTGTAACAGGCGCTGGTGGGAGTGTAATGGGTGCTGGTGGGAGTGTAACGGGTGTGTAACAGGCGCTGGCGGGAGTGTAACGGGAGTGTAACGGACACTGGTGGGTGTGTAACACGCGCTGGTGGGAGTGTAACGGGAGTGTAACGGGCGCTGGCGGGAGTGTAACGGGCGCTGTGGTTTGTGTGCAGGCTCCCTGCACTCCTGCAGCTCCAGGGCCATGCCCCCCAGGAAAAAGAGGAGACCCACCGCTGGGGACGACCTCTCTGCCAAGAAGAGCCGCCCGGACAGGTAGCACCAGTCACCTGACCGGCTGCTGTCACCTGTCCCGCAGTCACCTGTCCCGCAGTCACCTGACCTGCTGCTGTCACCTGTCCTGCAGTCACCTGACCCTGCTGCAGTCACCTGACCCACAGTCACATGACCCTGCCGGAGTCACCTGACTCGCAGTCACATGACCCTGCTGCTGTCACCTGACCTGTAGTCACATGACCCTGCTGCAGTCACCTGACCCACAGTCACCTGACCCTGCTGCAGTCACCTGACTCGCAGTCACATGTCCCTGCTGCTGTCACCTGACCCTGCTGCAGTCACCTGACCCACAGTCACATGACCCTCAATATTCTTGGCTGTGTGCCTGTAGTGAGTGTATGCAGTGCTGCTGTGTCATGACTCCAGTGTGTAAAACACTTTTCTCACCCTCAGTATGTTCAGAAAACACGATGCCTCGCGGATCAAGAATGAAGACGCGTTCTCCAGCAAACGATGCCTGGAGTGGTTTTATGAATATGCAGGTGAGGTTCTCTGACAAGTGTCTGATCTGCACTCAGCTGAGATTAGGAAGGAAATGGACTGAAGAGAGCACAAGTTAGAGACAAGTAACGGGATTGGGAAATGATGCAAGGCCTTTAATGTGGGTGTGATCTGTGAAGTGAGCGGGGTATTCAATGTGGGTGGAGTCTGTAAGGTGGGCGGGGTATGTAATGTGGGTGGAGTCTGTAAAGTGGAGAGAGTATGTAATGTGGGTGGAGTCAATAAGGTGGGTGGGGTATGCAGTGTGGGTGGAGTAAATAAGGTGGGTGGGGTATGCAGTGTGGGTGGAGTCTGTAAGGTGGGCGGGGTATGTAATGTGGGTGGAGTCTGTAAGGTGGATGGGTAGTAATGTGGGTGGAGTCTTAAGGGTGGAGGTATGCAATGTGGGTGGAGTCTAAGGTGGGGTATGATGTGGGTGGAGTCTGTAAGGTGGGTGGGGTAGGCAATGTGGGTGGAGTCTGTAAGGTGGACAAGGTATGTAATGTGGGTGGAGTCTGTAAGGTGGACAAGGTATGTAATGTGGGTGGAGTCAATAAGGTGGGTGGGGTATGCAGTGTGGGTGGAGTAAATAAGGTGGGTGGGGTATGCAGTGTGGGTGGAGTAAATAAGGTGGGTGGGGTATGCAGTGTGGGTGGAGTAAATAAGGTGGGTGGGGTATGCAGTGTAGGTGGAGTCTGTAAGGTGGGTGGGGTATGCAATGTGGGTGGAGTCTGTAACAGTGAGTTTTCGCTGCAGGATGTGATGATGTCGTTGGGCCGGAGGGTATGGAGAAGTTCTGTGAGGACATTGGAGTGGAGCCTGAGAATGTGAGACACACACACACACACACACAGTCACACACACACACACACACGCACACGTGCGCCACACACACACACTCACGCACACCTACACAAGCGCTTGGACACAGTCTATCACTCTGCCCTCAGATTTATCACTGGCGATAGTTATGGTACCCACCACTGTGTCCTCTATGCCAAGGTGAGTCTGTCTTCTCTGGCAGAGAGGCGTGATAAACACTGGTTTTTGTTTATCTTTAAGGCCATTGTCAGAATGCTTCCACCTTATATTACAAGGTTGTTAGAGTGGCGCTCTGGACCCTATCGAACCCGATCAAATGGCTTGCTTATGCTTAAGGTCCCTCTGGCTTGGTCAGAAATTGGAAAGTCAGCATTCCATTCTAGTGCCCCATCCTCCTGGAATGAGCTTCAACAATTTCTGAAAATCAGCTCTCTACCAACTTATGGGCAGTTTAGATCGCTCGTTTTGAACATTCCTGTCTCTGATTGTATCTGTTTTTGATCTTATCTGTGCTTGATTTTATTTATTTTATTTTTTTATTATATTTTACTTTATTCTAGTTATTTTATTATATGGTAAATGGTAAATGGACTGCATTTATATAGCGCTTTTATCCAAAGCGCTTTACAATTGATGCCTCTCATTCGCCAGAGCAGTTAGGGGTTAGGAGTTAGGTGTCTTGCTCAAGGACACTTCGACATGCCCAGGGCGGCGTTTGAACCGGCAACCCTCCTGAGCTATGTCGCCCCCATGTTGGTTATATACCATGTTGGTTACTGTTGCTATATTCTGTGATCTTTTATTATACTTATTATGTCTTAACTGTGTTTGTAATCTCGGCTACATTGAAAATGAGGGCCTGGCCCTCAATTGTACCTCCGAGAATTTAAATAAAGGTTCTGACTGACAAGTACACACATACACACACTCACACTCACACACGCACACCTACAAACACGTCCACAAACACACACACACATACCCACCCACACACACATACGCACACATACCAACACACTCAGTGATGATGTGGTGTTGTGTGATTGGCTGCAGGTGATGATGTGGTGTTGTGCGATTGGCTGCAGGTGATGATGTGGTGTTGTGTGATTGGCTGCAGGTGATGATGTGGTGCTGTGTGATTGGCTGCAGGTGATGATGTGGTGCTGTGTGATTGGCTGCAGGTGGTCATGCTGGTTTTGGCGTGGAAGCTGGAGGCGCAGTGTATGGGCTACTTCACCCTGCAGGAGTGGCTCAAAGGAATGGGAGCCTTGCAGTAAGCCTCCCGCCGTCTCCATAGTGATGGGTGTCCCGCCCCCCTCAGATCAAACACTGCTCTTGTTAAATACTCTGTGCTAGTTTACGTTGAAAAGCATCAACATTGCATACTTGAAAATGTGGTACCGGTAGAAAGGGAAGATTAATTGCTCTATGGATGTAAAGTATGGAGGTACTGGCTGTAGGACGTAAAGTTTGGGACCCATGCTCTGTGCTGGTGCAGCCCTCGTTTTGATCCCCTGCGAGGGCTGCCCTGCCCCTGGTGGTGAGCTGCGGAATGACAGGTTCCTCAACCGGCTTTGTCCGCAGGTGTGACTCCACAGAGAAACTGCGTAACAGTCTGGATTACCTGAGGTCCATGCTCAACGACTCCACCAACTTCAAGCTCATCTACAGATACGCTTTTGACTTTGCACGGGTCAGTGTGTGCGTTACCACGGCAACTGCTGTGGCGCATTCATCATCTGAGCCCTGAGGTCTGAACCACAACACCACTGCTGCTCTGACCACTGCTCCACACTGCTGCTCTGACCACTGCTCCTCACTCCTGCTCTGACCACTGCTCCACACTGCTGCTCTGACCACTGCTCCGATCACTGCTGCTCTGACCACTGCTCCGATCACTGCTCCACACTGCTGCTCTGACCACTGCTCCACACTGCTGCTCTGACCACTGCTCCACACTGCTGCTCTGACCACTGCTCCACACTGCTGCTCTGACCACTGCTCCACACTGCTGCTCTGACCACTGCTCCGATCACTGCTCCTCACTGCTGCTCTGACCACTGCTCTGATCACTGCTCCACACTGCTGCTCTGACCACTGCTCCACACTGCTGCTCTGACCACTGCTCCACACTGTTACTCTAACCACTGCCCCACACTGTTGCTCTGACCACTGCTCCACACTGCTGCTCTGACCACTGCTCCACACTGCTGCTCTGACCACTGCTCCACACTGTTACTCTAACCACTGCCCCACACTGTTGCTCTGACCACTGCTCCACACTGCTGCTCTGATCACTGCTCCACACTGCTGCTCTGACCACTGCTCCACACTGCTGCTCTGACCACTGCTCCACACTGTTGCTCTGATCACTGCTCCACACTGCTGCTCTGATCACTGCTCCACACTGCTGCTCTGACCACTGCTCCACACTCCACGCTAACCCAGAAAACTGTAGTTAGATAGGTACTTAGTTAGCTAGCTATGTACAAAAAATGTTCCTGATGTGCACCAACTGAATCCGGATTGTATAAAGTTGTGATTGGAAATGTTACTGTTGTGTTAATGTTATTCATTTACAAAAGTTTTACATTTTTTAAAGGATTGTTGTGAAACAATTTTGTACTGTATTCAGTATATAAATATTAGTGAACTTTCCTTTTGTGAATATGCTTCATATTGAATAATATGAATGTATTGAAACATCTGAACCTGCAGGAGAAGGACCAAAGGAGCTTAGACCTTAACACTGCCAAGTGCATGCTGGGATTGCTGCTGGGGAAGAGCTGGCCGCTGTTTCCTGTGTTTAACCAGTTCCTGGAGGTACAGCCCCACCCCACACACCTGAGCCCCGCACACACACGTGCGCACACACACACATACCCACCCACGCACACACACACACATACCCACGCACACACACATACACATACCCACACGCACGCACACACACATACATATACCCACACAGGCGTGCACACACACACACACACACACAAACCCCCTCACCCACACACACCCACTCACACACACACACACACATGCATGCACACACACCCACACACACCCTCAGCACTAAATGGATAATAATAATGTCAGGCGCACTGTATGTGGAGGGTTTCACATGTAAATGTTTTTGTCTTGTTGTCTTGCTGTGCAGCAGTCCAAATATAAAGTGATAAACAAAGACCAGTGGTGTAATGTGCTGGAGTTCAGCAGAACCATTAACCTGGACCTTAGTAACTACGACGAAGACGGAGCATGTGAGTACTACACACACACACTCACACTCACGCGCGCACACACACGTGCACCCATGAGCGTACACACATGCAAGTATGCACACAGACATACACACACTAACACATGCGCACACCCTCATGCATGCACGCACACATGTACACACATGCATCAGTAACGTGTGTGTATATTTATATGTTTGTTTGTGTGTGTACATATCTCATCTGAACAGGAAGGAGCTCTGTCTGTCTGTCTGTCTGTCTGTCTGTCCTGTTCTTTATATCTCTAACGCTGTCTGTCTGTCTGTCTGTCTGGGCTGCTCTTGTCCGTAGGGCCAGTTCTGTTGGATGAGTTTGTGGAGTGGTACAAAAGCAGGCCGATCTCTCAGCACTGAACCTCAGCAGCATCGGCCTGGCAGGATCCCGCTCGTCGGACGGGACTGGCGTTTTTTCCCGCCAAACTGCCCACGTTTCAGGAAAGGGGTGGTGCGGGGAGGGGCGGGACAGTCACTCCCCACTGGTCTCTGTGTCAGCTGATGTACAGATTAGTGGAACCCCCCCAGCCCCACCCCTTCCCGAAGTAAAGAATTCTCCCCCCTGGTGCATTGTGGGTAAGCACAGCTCTGGGCCATCAGTGGCCCTCCACACTGTGATGTGCGTTTTATAAATGAGTCACTTCCTGTTACATTTTTTTTATTTTATTTGAGGGAGGAATGGCGATGCTTTGGTTGCCACGGCCACGGCCTTTAGAAGTTTTGTGTTTTGAACCTCGCTGAGTGTGTTCTCCCCCCAGTGTTTCAAAGTCTTCAGTGTTTTCTTGAAACTCACACTTAACCTTCTGTTTTTGTTCGAGGAGACAAATGTGATAAACCTCTTAATAATGGCGGCTGTTCAGACTGATTGAGGCAGTGAAATGGCCACGGGGGTTGTGGGTAAAGGGAACTCTTCAATCTGAACTTCATTACTATTGCAGTAGTGATCCACCAGCACCAGACTATAACCAGACCCTCAGCCGGGTTTGTACTACGGCTGCATCTTCCTCTGTGGTTCACTCACAATATCACTGCTTACTTTGTTAATCATTCCGTGCTGCCCTCTGCTGGAACAGGATGGTATTGACGCATGTCTAAAGCCAAAGTGCTCCATCACACAAAACCCGCCAACTTCAACTTCACCTGGAACCCGACAACCTCACAGAGAATCTCCATGAACAGCTTTTACAGGTGTACATGTTCTTAACATACAATTAGAATACTGGTGTGTGTGTGTGTGTGTCTGTGTGCGTATGCGCGTGCGTGTGTGTGAGCTGCTCTGAAATTTTTATCAAGAGCTTTTCTCCAGTTGGCTGTGTCATTGAGAACTGCTTTCTGATTGGTTGTCCTTAGGAGCTGCTCTTAAAGGGGATGGAGTGTCAGTGTTGTACAGGAAATTGTATCTTTTTTTAATATAATCATTTTCTGTCTTATTGCTTTGAAAATGAAATGTGAAAGAAAAATGTTCAGTTCATAACTCTGTTCATGTTCTGATGTTTATGAGCTGGTTATTGGGGGAGAACACAGTCGCCTGCCCCGCCCCCCCCCCACCCCTTTGATGGGCATGAGGGTTGCTCTTACTCCCCTCTGTCATGCTGCTGGCCAAACCCACCCACTTTTCAACAAGTAAATACTTCATAACCAATCACATTTCTCGGTGGCCTGCAGGCGCCCCCATGGGTGGCAGGTGTTAATGTGTGAGCTGCTCGTCCGGCGGGTGGGGTCAGATGTGCCGGTGGCGGGCTCAGCGACCCTGCGCCGGGTGGGCGTGGCTCCAGCGACCCTGACGCCGGGTGGGCGGGCTCCAGCGACCCTGTCGCCGGGTGGGCGGGGCTCCAGCGACCCTGTCGCCGGGTGGGCGGGGCTCCAGCGACCCTGTCGCCGGGTGGGCGGGGCTCCAGCGACCCTGTCGCCGGGTGGGCGGGGCTCCAGCGACCCTGTCGCCGGGTGGGCGGGGCTCCAGCGACTCTGTCGCCGGGTGGGCGTGGCTCCAGCGACCCTGTCGCCGGGTGGGCGGGGCTCCAGCGACCCTGTCACCGGGTGGGCGGAGCTCCAGTCACCCCCGTGTGCTTCTGCACCAGATGTGCAGGACTGAGAGTGATCCAGTGTTGACTGTATATGGCTGTATATATGTATGGATGTTTGTATCTGTATTTGTTTCTGTAATGGATCTCTGGCGATATAAATGAGTTTATTAACTATGCCTGCTGTCTGACTGGTCTGTGTTACTGAAGAATTCTGGGATACGGCCCAGCGCAGAGAACCTGCAGGTGAGTGTGAGTGTGTGTGTGTGTGTGTGTGAGACTGTGAGTGCAATTGTGTGTGCAAGTGCATGTGTATGTGCATGTGTGCGAGTGCATGTGAGTGTGATTTAAAGATAATATGAACTGTGTAATAGGTTATAGATAAGAGATTACAACTGGATACTGTAGCGTGGTCTTTATTGATAATTCTGCAACTGTGATGATCAACAATCAAGTATGTTTTGTGTTATTCACATTCTGGCACAAATCGCTTATTAAAGTTTATTTACAGCCAAAACTCGTTATAACACCTTATTACTCAGAGTTTGTGAAAGAGGAGGAGTGTGTGAGAGAGATGGAGGGAGGGAGGGAGGGAGGGAGGAGTATTGGAGCAGCTGTGTGGGGAGGTGATCATTGATGTTCCGATAAATAACGATCTGAGCCCCAGCACTGCTCAGGCCGAGGGGTGGATTTGCGCAGGTGAGGTGTGAGGGGGGTTGGCAGGTGTGGAGTTGGCAGGTGAGGAGTTTGCAGTGAGTGCAGTGTGGAGTTGGCAGTGAGTTGAGGAGTTGCGCAGGGTGTGGAGTTGTGCAGGTGTGGAGTTTGCGGGAGTTGCGGGGGGCGCAGTGTGGAGTTGTGCAGGTGAGGAGTTGCGCAGGTGTGGAGTTGCGCAGGTGAGGAGTTGCGCAGGTGTGGAGTTGCGCAGGTGAGGAGTTGCGCAGGTGTGGAGTTGCGCAGGTGAGGAGTTGCGCAGGTGAGGAGTTGCGCAGGTGAGGAGTTGTTGTGCAGGTGTGGAGTTGCGCAGGTGTCGATTTGTTCAGGTGTGGAGTTGCACAGGTGAGGACTTGTGGAGGCGTCTGAGGAAAAGCAGCCTTTAATCCCAAAGAAGATTTTCATTATTTGATTGACAGCAGGTCTGAGGGGTTGGTGGGGGCATGGGTGTCAGGCTTCGCTGCCCTTATCCTGGCAGGACCCAAACAGGAAGCAGGAAGTTGGGTCAGAGGTCACATGACCTTCCTCGCCCCCTCCCTCAGTCCCCTCTTCAGCCTCTCTGAGAGGAAACCGTCCTGACGGGCTGTGACCTGCTGCCATGGTGACTGTTTGCACGGTGACGCTGCCGAATGGGAGGTGGGTGGAGCCTGGCAGGGGCGGGGCCTGTGAGGGAGGGGCGAATGCGTCCATCGCTCTCTTCTTCTGGAAGAACAGCCCGCCTCTCCTCCAGTCCTGCTTCAGGTTCCCCTGTGAGGGAGCGCTCAGCTGACCCTCCACTGGCATAGGCCAATCCCCCTGGGGGGGGTCTGGGGCAGTGGGTGTGTCCTCTTGCTGGGAGCGGTCTGGGGCAGTTGGCGTTTCCTCTTGCTGGGGGGGTCTGGTGAGTGGGCGTGTCCTCTTGCTGGGGGGGTCTGGGGCAGTGGGTGTTTCCTCTTGCTGGGGGGTGTGGGGGAGTGGGGTGTCCTCTTGTCTGGGAGTGGGGTGTGGGGGAGTGGGCGTGTCCTCTTGCTGGGGGTTTGGGGTGGGGGAGTGGGGTGTCGGGCCTCTTGCTGGGGTGGGTGTGGGGGAGTGGGCGTGTCCTCTTGCTGGGGTGGGGGTGGGTGTGGGGGAGTGGGCGTGTCCTCTTGCTGGGGTGGGGGTGGGGGTGGGGGTGGGGGCGGGGGCATCGTGTGCCAGTTGAAGCTTCGCCTGGGTTTTATGGGATAGGGCAGGTCAGCAGGGGTGGGATGCTGGGGGGGGAGCAGGTCAGTTCCCCCAAACCTCTCGTCCTGGCCAGCAGGGTCCTGAGCCAACCCCAAACTGGGCCATGGCTCCGGGTCGAGTTCTGGTACCTCTGGGCTGAGGCCACACCCCTCTGTGTCCTCTGTCACAAGGGGCCACGCCCCTGGGGACTCAAACCTGGTCTCATCTGCGTCTTCGCCCACGTAAGGTCCCATGTTCACATCCGCTTGGCTCGCCTCATGGATTACCCATGGTGCATCTGCTGTCCCGCCTCCTGTAAGCTGGGGGGCGTCCGCCAGCTCTCCAGACTCCGGGTTCTCGGGGTCCAGCCATGCTCTGTCAGGGTGCAGTGCTGAGTTTTCGGGGTGCAGTGCTGAGTTTTCAGGGTGCAGTGCTGTGTATTCGGGGTGCAGCAGGGATTCTGGGGGTTCCTTGCTCTCTTTGCTGGAGTTGAGTCCTGGTGGGAGGTCCTTTTCCTGCCCCTCCCACAGCAGAGTAGGATCATGGGAGTCATGCTGTCCTGCTGCTGATTGGTCGAAGGGGGACCAGGGCTCCTCCTTCAGGCTGAAGCTCCCCCTGGTGGCGGTTTCAGGCAGCGAGTCAGTGAACTCAAAGCTCTCTCCACTGTCATTCCACAACTCCGGGTCCAAGTCTGGCGGGAAGCTGTCTGTGGGTGGGGCCTGTACAGAATAGGGGCGTGGCTCCCAGGGGGAATCTGTCCAGTTGGGGGCTGAGAATGGGTCCTCCCCAGGGGGCCTGGTATCATTGGACCAGCCTGCCACAAACTCCTCTCTAGAGATGGGGCATGGATCAGCAGAGGAGAGGGCATAGTCATGGCCAAAGGTAGGGCCAAGGTCACGGTCAGGGTCACAGTCAGGTTCAAGGTCAGGGCCAAGGTCACTGTTGGACTGTTCAGATCCGGGGGTGCTGTATTGCTCTATTCCCAGGTCCTGGGGGTCTGGGATGGGTTCGAACTCCACAGTGCGGCTAAAGTGGGAGGGCTGTTCCTCTGAGGAAGAATTTGATTGGTCCCCACCAGTGCTGCCATCATGAGCTCCTCCCCCCCAGGGGCTTAGCCCCTCCCCCTGGGGGCGTGGCGGTCCTCGCCTCTGGACCGGCTGTGGGGCGGGGCCCCTTGTGGAGGGTATGTTCTCGTAAACGGCCCCAGAGTGGCCTTCCTTCTCTGTGGCAGAGTCCCTGCTGCCCAATCGGGTTTGTGACGCACCTGATTCGGGGAGAATGGTGATGTAATACGGCATGCTGGTCTCCCCAAGCCCCTCCCTCCCCACCTCGCCCTCCTGCTCAGACTCCTCCTCCTCTGAGAAGCCTCGGTTGTCAGAGGGCGTGGCTGTGGGCGTGTCGGTGGGGCGTCTCCAGGCACATATCTTCCCCCACAGGATGTCCAGGAGGGGGCGTGTCAGAGCGCCCAGGACGAAGGCTGCGATGAAGGTGAGGAAGACTGACAGACAGACGGCCAGAGCGAGATCAGAGTGAGTCCTGTCCCCGCCCCTCAGAGCAGGCCCCGCCCCCCCACGTGCACGGGCCCGCACGTGCACGGTGAACATGCTGGTCGGCTCCTGATTCGGACCCGAGACGCACACGTACAGACCCTGGTCCTGCTCTCCGATACCCTGGATCAGCAGGCCCCCGCGGTGCTGGGCACTGGCCTGTCTGACAGAGCCGTCGGGCGTCCACCAAAATGCCCGACTCAAATCTGCAACACAGGCACACTTTTCCTTAGAGCTGTGCGCTCTGGGCCTGCCGTCACATTATCAGCACACTGTTACTCACGTTTCACCACAAGGTGTCTGAGTAGATCGTTTCATTTGACCTTACCCTGATCCCAGTGAATCGTTTAATTTGGCCTTACCCTGATCTGAGTGAATCGTTTAATTTGGCCGTACCCTGATCCCAGTGAATCGTTTCATTTGACCTTACCCTGATCCCAGTGAATCGTTTAATTTGGCCTTACCCTGATCTGAGTGAATTGTTTAATTTGGCCTTACCCTGATCTGAGTGAATTGTTTAATTTGGCCTTGCCCTGATCTGAGTGAATCGTTTAATTTGGCCTTACCCTGATGTCAGTGAATCGTTTAATTTGGCCTTACCCTGGTCTGAGTGAATTGTTTAATTTGGCCTTACCCTGATCTGAGTGAATTGTTTAATTTGGCCTTACCCTGATCCCAGTGAATCGTTTCATTTGACCTTACCCTGATCCCAGTGAATCGTTTAATTTGGCCTTACCCTGATCTGAGTGAATCGTTTAATTTGGCCTTACCCTGATGTCAGTGAATCGTTTCATTTGGCCTTACCCTGGTCTGAGTGAATTGTTTAATTTGGCCTTACCCTGATCTGAGTGAATCGTTTAATTTGGCCTTACCCTGATCTGAGACCCAACATGGCAGTAGAATCTCTGCCCCCGGGTGCACAGTCACTTCCTGGTGAGGCCCCGCCCCTTCTGCAGGTGTGTTGCAAGTGAGGTCTGCCTGGTCCAGGTGCAGGAGGTCTCTCCCTGCCACCCCAGGTGGCTCCGCACACACCACCTGCCAGGGGAGGCCTTCCCCGGCCACGCCCATCCACCTGCTGAGGGCTCGCAGCCTGCAGTCACACCTCCAGGGGTTGCCGCTCACTTCCACCTGTGTGCGGAAGCTGTACAGGGACAGGTAGGCCGGCACGGGGAAAGTGCTGAGAGAGTTAAAGCTCAGGTCCAGGACCTGCAAGCACATGCACGCACAGTTACAGGTGTGTTGTAGCTGGTGTAAGTATGCTGTAGCAGGTGCAGGTGTGTTGTAGCGGGTGCAGGTGTGTTGTAGCAGGTGTAAGTATGCTGTAGCAGGTGCAGGTGTGTTGTAGCGGGTGTAGGTGTGTTGTAGCAGGTGCAGGTGTGTTGTAGCAGGTGCAGGTGTGTTGTAGCGGGTGCAGGTGTGTTGTAGAGCGGGTGTAGGTGTGTTGTAGCAGGTGTGTTGTAGCAGGTGTAGGTGTGTTGTAGCGGGTGCAGGTGTGTTGTAGCGGGTGCAGGTGTGTTGTAGCAGGTGCAGGTATGTTGTAGCAGGTGCAGGTGTGTTGTAGCAGGTGCACGTGTGTTGTAGCGGGTGCAGGTGTGTTGTAGCAGGTGCAGGTGTGTTGCAGCAGGTGCAGGTGTGTTGTAGCGGGTGCAGGTGTGTTGCAGCAGGTGCAGGTGTGGTACCCTGAGCTCCCGCAGCTCTTTGAAGGCCAGCGGTGCGAGGGTGGAGATGAGATTGTGCTGCAGGTGGAGCTCCCTCAGGTGAGCACATCCTCGCAGGTCCTGAGCCTGCAGGGTGGAGATCCGGTTGTGGGGAAGATGGAGAGTGTGCAGAGCAGCAGCCCACACCTGGGAGGGGGTAGAGGGGAGGGGGACTAGAGAGGGGGGGAGGGAGGAGAGATGAGACAGAGAGGGAGGGAGACAGACAGAGAGAGAGGGAGGGAGAAAGAGAGAGATAGAGAGGGGGGAGAGGGGGAGAGAGAGAGAGAGATGCCTATGATTGGCTGAAGGGGTTTATCTCTAGTGTTCGCAATAACACGGATCAAAGTCCCAGTCGTAGAAAGTCATTCATCTGCATGTCTCGTGACACACCTCAAACACCCCCCCCCCACACACACAGGCAAAACAGTCGTCACATAGCTACAGCGTCAAACCCCCACACACAGGCAAAATACAGTTACTACACATACAGACACCCAACACCCCCCACACACAGGAAAATACAGTTACTCCAACATACACCTCAAAACGCCCCAAACACAGGCAAAATCAGTTACCTATCACATCCTACCTCAACACCCCCACCAGGCAATACGGTTATCTATCCATACTACACGTCAAAACCCCCCACAACAGGCAAAACAGTTTACTTCACATACACACACCTCAAACACCCCCCCCCCACACACACAGGCAAAATACAGTTTACTATCACATACACTACACCTCAAACACCCCCCCACACACAGGCAAAATACAGTTTACTATCACATACACTACACCTCAAACACCCCCCCCACACACAGGCAAAATACAGTTTACTATCACATACACTACACCTCAAACACCCCCCCCACACACAGGCAAAATACAGTTTACTATCATATACACTACATTTCCAAAAGTATGTTTCCACCCCTTCTAATTAGTGGTTTCGGCTATTTCAGCCACACCAGGTGCGTAAAATCAAGCACACAGCCACATGCCATCTCCACTGACAAACATTGGCAGGAGAATGGGTCGTACTGAAGAGCTCAATGACTTTCAACGTGCTAGTGTGTAGTGTATAGTGTATATAGTGTAATTTTTAGTGTAGTATAGTGCAGTGTGTAGTGTATATCATGTAGTGTATATTGTATAATGTTTACTGTAGCATAGTGCAGTGTGTAGTGTAGAGTATATTGTGTAACGTTTAGTGTAGTATAGTGCAGTGTGTAGTGTATATTGTGTAATGTTTACCGTAGTATAGTGCAGTGTGTAGTGTATAGTATATATTGTGTAATGTTTAGCGTGTATATAGTGCAGTCTGTAGTGTATAGTATATATTGTGTAATGTTTAGCATAGTATAGTGCAGTGTGTAGTGTATATTGTGGAGTGTATATTGTGTAATGTTTAATGTAGCATAGTGCAGTGTGTGGTGTATATTGTATAGTGTATATTGTGTAATGTTTACCGTATTATAGTGCAGTGTGTAGTGTATACAGTGTAGTATGATGTACATAGTGTAATGTGTAGTGCAGTGTGTAGTGTATAGTGTATACAGTGTATAGTGAATATAAACTCACCCTCGGGAATGTGCTGTAGCTGGTTACTCTCTGCAGACAGGAGCTCCAGTGTGGGGGCCCAGGTGTCACACAGTCCCTCTTCCCTGGGCGGAGGCTTGCAGACGGACAGGTGTCTGAGCTGGTTGTGCCCCAGGTGGAGGTGTGTGAGGTGGGGCAGGGGAGTCGCGTAGGGGTGGAGGGGAAGGGAGGAGAGGGCATTTTGGGACAGGTCCAGGATGGTGACTGAGACAGGGAGGTGCAGGGGGGGCAGGGTAGGGCCCACTGAGGAGCAGTTTATAAGTGACCCCCCCTGACACGAACAGGGTGATGGGCAGGAGGGGGAGCAAAGCGCCCCCCAGAGGAAAATCAGGATCACTGCAGCGCACACCTTCCAGTGAGAGAGCCCCATCACTGCGTGTAAAAGCAGAGTAGCTGATGGACAACACACACCTTACTACACATATACACATGCTTTACTACTCACATACACACACATACTGTACACATGCTTTACTACTCACATACACACACATACTGTACACATGCTTTACTACACACTTGAACATATTTTACCACACACATATACATGCATACACGTTTTTATGATACATTCGTAAACAGACATACTACACATATACACTTTATAAACACACTTAACTGCACACACACTTTACTACTCCCAAACAATACCCACATTACATCTTACTATCACTTTACTGATCACACACTTGCATGAATACACACACACACCACACACACACAAACACACACCTGCATGAATACACACACACACACATACGCACACACATACACACACACAAACACACATACACACACACACGCACACACATACACACACAAACACACACACGCACACAAACACACATACACACACGCGCATACACAAACGCACACACACGCACACATACACACACACTATTATACGCTTTTACATTCACAACAGACATGTACAGACATCAAAATTTATTTTGCTGCACACAACTACAAATACTACAAATACTGCAACACACACCCACATAAGGGGTCTTTTTGAAGGTAAACTCACCTGTGAGCGCTGACTGCTGCTCTGGTCTCATACCTCCTCTGGGGACAAGACCCACGGCTACCCACAATGCTGTTTGCCTGCACCCTCTGAAAGTCTGGTCAAAGTCTCTGGAAGACCGTCCCAGCAGCCAAGTTCTGCCAGCCAATCACATGCCTGAGTTAATATCTTACCTGCTCCAGCACTGCACTGCTCTCCTTACTCACACTCACCTGTACCTGACATGTAAGCATTACCTGTAGGGTTTATTACCTGTATTATTACCTGTGTCTTATTCAGGATGACTCACCCTGGAATCATCTCCAGGTGCCTTTGAGCTGGAGGCAGAACTGTTTAATACAGGTGACAGGTGACAGACTGCTGAACAGAGACAATGAGAGAAACACACACACTGCTGAGGTTCAAACATGGCACTTTATTTATTTTACATTATTAATGAGGGCAGATCGAGATCTCCACTCTACTTCCCTGTACAGTTTACTGTGTGGAGTCAGAGACGAGTCAAAGCAGAACCCACTGCCCTTTACACAACACTCTCAGGCATTAATAATCCACCACAGAGAGGGGGATTTATTTGCACTCTCAGGCATTAATAATCCAACACAGAGAGGGGGATTTATTTGCACTCTCAGGCATTAATAATCCACCAGAGAGGGGGATATATGTCCACTCTCAGGCATTAATAATCCACCACAGAGAGGGGGATATATATGTGCACTCTCAGACATTAATAATCCAACATAGAGAGGGGGATTTATTTGCACTCTCAGGCATTAATAACCCACCAGAGAGGGGGATATATGTCCACTCTCAGGCATTAATAATCCACCACAGAGAAGGCGATATATATCTGAACTCTCAGACATTGATAATCCACCACAGAGAGGGATATATATATATATAATCTGTCCTCTCAGGCATTAATAATCCACCACAGAGAGAGGAATACCACAGATATTATAAATACACAAGATTCTCTGTGTTCCTAGCACTGAATGTTTTGTCTTATACTGATGCTGAAACATTTCAATCTTGTGCATCTTCTGAACACTCATTAAGGGGTGTGAGCAAGAACACTGTTTTGATGGAAACACTACGATTAACTGAAATCAGTTTGTCACTGATAATGTGTGAAGGCCCCGCCCTTTTCTGGTTTCATGAAGCCATGCTCTCCCCTCACTCATGCAAAACCCCTGCTAGGGCTCAGAGATGCCAGCTAGGGGGCGCCAGAGTCTTTTCTGACACCCTTGAGTTATAAATATCACACAGGTGGACAGACAGTGCTAATGAGGTGGGGGCATATCTTGCACAGAGCATCAGGCAATTAAAGATATATATAAATGCAGATGTGGACAGCCGTCTGCATTAGCATCTAGCTAATGCAGACACTGGCCAGCGCTAGCATGTAGCAAATGTGCACAGTGGCCTGTGTTAGCATGTAGCTAATGTGTATAGTGGTATGTGTTAGCATGTAGCTAATATGGACAGTGGCCTGCATTAGCATGTAGCTAATATGGACAGTGGCCTGCATTTGCATGTAGCCAATGGGCACGGTTCTGTATGACAGCATAGTGAAAAGTTCAGTCTGATGATGAGGACAGCATCAGTTTGTGCAGTATATGTTAAGTACAGTGGTGCCCTTGGAAGCAGAAATGAAGCTAGCGCAGTGAAAGAGTGGAGTTAGAGAGAGCAGAGCTCTGAACCGGTTCGGCTGCACTGATATCCGGTTCCGTCTCCAGCGCTATAACACATGGAGCTGAGGATGAGCCGGGCTGGGAAGCCTGAGAACGAGCATCTTTACAAACAAACAGACCAACTGCTGCTCCTCTGTGCAGGAATCCACCCTGACCAGCCTTCCGGAAGCTTCTCTGCCTGACAGAGGGGCTCTCCGGGTGGGTCAAACTGCTACAGTAATTTATTCACAAATACAAAAATAATTCTGTACTTTCCCCCCCCTCTCAAATCAATATGCAGTAAGAAAACAGGGAGACCTTCTGTCTGTACACGGGGAAAAATGGAGAAAGCATTGCAGTCTGGCCGAGCAGTTATCAAGTGAGTGGCTTTGTATTTGCATGTGTGTGTGTATGTGTGTGAGTGTGTGTACGCGTGCATGTGTGGTTGTGCGTGTATGTATATGTGTATATATGCGTGTGTATGCACGTGTGTGGTTGTGCGTGTGTGTGCGTGTGTATATGTGTGTGTGTGTGTGCGCGTGCGTGCGTGTGTGCGCTCCACTGCGCAGAGGTTGATCCTGCCGTGTGCGGGTGTGGTTTCCATGGCAGCGCTGGGTGGGCGGGGCTCAGTGGGCGGGGCTGCAGGGGTTGTCGGAGGTTTGGCAGCCCATGTCCTGGTACAGGACCTGCAGCCTGAAGAGGGTCCCATCTGCACACATGCACAGCTTGTAGCGCTCCACCCCCTCGCTGTAGGACAGCTCCCCCCCCCCCACCGACGAGTTGGGGATCCGAGACGGGCTCACCGTCACCAGCCCATTCAGAATGATGCTGTTCTCCTGTGTGGGGGGGGGGGGGAGTGTTACTGCAGAATAACCATCATTACTGATCATCATTATCATCCTTAACCATTTAGGTGTGAGATCACAAATATGATTTTTTTTTTAAATTCCAAAAAACTTCCTCTTCAGAGGATTAAGAATGGGTTTCCCGTGTCCCAGTAAAATTCAGTCTGCCCTGTAGTGCCCCCCCCCCTCCATCTCAGCTGTAAAATGGCTGCTCTGTACCAGGGTGGGAGCTGTGTGTTGCTATCCTGTGATAGAAAAGACACTGTATGACTGCACTCACAGCTGTGTGCTCTGATAGACTCACTGTATGACTGCACTCACAGCTGTGTGCTCTGATAGACTCACTGTATGACTGCACTCACAGCTGTGTGCTCTGATAGACTCACTGTATGACTGCACTCACAGCTGTGTGCTCTGATAGACACACTGTATGACTGCACTCACAGCTGTGTGCTCTGATAGACACACTGTATGACTGCACTCACAGCTGTGTGCTCTGATAGACACACTGTATGACTGCACTCACAGCTGTGTGCTCGGATAGACACACTGTATGACTGCACTCACAGCTGTGTGCTCTGATAGACACACTGTATGACTGCACTCACAGCTGTGTGCTATGATAGACACACTGTATGACTGCACTCACAGCCCTGAGCTCGATGGCTCCGCCCATCTTGAACTCCACTGTTTTGCCCATGATGAAGACGCCCTCGTTGCCGCGGATGATAGCCTTGCCTTCACCTTTGATGGTCAGGTCTGAGGTAGCATTGCTGGTGATCTGAGGAGGAAGAACAGAACAGGTCATCCTCAACCAAGAGAAGAAATGATGGGGGAGGGGGAGGGAGGAATATGCATTGATCAGGAGCAGAGGGTGTGGTTGGGTGGGGTTAGGGTGTGGCTGGTTGGGGTGAGGGTGTGGTTGGGTGGGGTTAGGGTATGGTTGGGTGAGGTTAGGGGTGGTTGGGTGGGTTGAGGGCACGGTTGGGTGGAGTAAGGGGTGGTTGGGGTGGGGCTAGAGTGTGGTTGGGTGGGGTGAGGGTGTGGAAGGCTGGTACACCCACCCGCTCAGTGGATGCTTTCCGCACGTTGAGCACCTTCACCCCTTTGGGCAGGTGAAACTCGTGGTTCTCGTAGTCTGTGCTGAAGAAGGTGTTTTGAGTACGGGGGTCAGTGAAGGACACTCCAAGGTCACTGCTGATGGACGTTTTGTCCTTTTCCACACTGAGCTTGGTGGAACCCTGCTGGAACACCACCTACAGACACACACACACATATTCACTGAAGGTTGTGTTGAGCAGGTTGAATGTGTGCTGTTTGTGGGGTACCGGGTTGAGCGTGTGTTGTTTGTGGGGTACTGGGTTGAGTGTACGTTGTTTGTGGGGTACTGGGTTGAATGTGTGCTGTTTGTGGGGTACTGGGTTGAATGTGTGCTGTTTGTGGGGTACTGGGTTGAGTGTGTGCTGTTTGTGCGGTACTGGGTTGAATGTGTGCTGTTTGTGGGGTACTGGGTTGAGTGTGTGTTGTTTGTGGGATACTGGGTTGAGTGTGTGCTGTTTGTGGGGTACTGGGTTGAGTGTGTGTTGTTTGTGGGGTACTGGGTTGAGTGTGTGTTGTTTGTGGGGTACGGGTTGAGTGTGTGTTGTTTGTGGGTACCGGGTTGAGTGTGTGTGTTTGTGGGGTACCGGTGTTGAGTGTGTGTCTGTTGTGGGGTACGGGTTGAGTGTGTGCTGTTTGTGGGGTACCGGGTTGAGTGTGTGTTGTTTGTGGGGTACTGGGTTGAGTGTGTGTTGTTTGTGGGGTACCGGGTTGAGTGTGTGCTGTTTGTGGGGTACCGGGTTGAGTGTGTGTTGTTTGTGGGGTACCGGGTTGAGTGTGTGTTGTTTGTGGGGTACTGGGTTGAGTGTGTGCTGTTTGTGGGGTACCGGGTTGAGTGTGTGTTGTTTGTGGGTACCGGGTTGAGTGTGTGTGTTTGTGGGGTACCGGGTTGAGTGTGTGTTGTTTGTGGGGTACCGGGTTGAGTGTGTGTTGTTTGTGAGGTACCGGGCTGAGTGTGTGTTGTTTGTGGGGTACCGGGTTGAGTGTGTGTTGTTTGTGGGGTACCGGGTTGAGTGTGTGCTGTTTGTGGGGTACCGGGTTGAGTGTGTGCTGTTTGTGGGGTACCGGGTTGAGTGTGTGCTGTTTGTGGGGTACCGGGTTGAGTGTGTGTTGTTTGTGGGGTACCGGGTTGAGTGTGTGCTGTTTGTGGGGTACCGGGTTGAGTGTGTGCTGTTTGTGGGGTACCGGGTTGTTGTTGCCTGTGATGACCAGGTCCTCATGCTTCCTGCCGCCGACCGTGCTCTTGTGCAGTGGGTGGACCACGCCCATGTCCGCCTTCTTCTTGAAACGCAGCAGCCCGCTCGGGTGGAACTCCATGCTGTCACAACCATCAGGACCAATCCGGATCACACTCCAAATTACCAGTGTGATCTACCACAGGGGGGAGAGAATGAGGGAGGGAGGGAGAGGGGGAGAGAGAGAGAGAGAGAGAGAGAGAGAGAGGGGGAGAGAGAGGGGGGGGAGAGGACGAGAATGAGAGAAAGGGAGATAGAGAGAGAGAGAATCTCAAATTAAAGGCAATTCATAAAGGTATATGTCAGTACAGGTAGAGTGTATGCATATACAGGTATATGTCAGTACAGATGGAGTGTATGCAGGTAGAAGTATGTGTATTTACAGTTGAGAGGTATGTGTGGGGAGGGGAGGTGCGTGACTCACGATGAGGTTGATGAGCGCGAGGAGGAAGAGGAGGACGATGATGCAGACGGCCAGGTTGCCCTTGCGTCCCCGTAGGCCGGTCTTGTGCAGACGCTCCTCCTCTATGGGGACGTACCCCGCTTTGAAGTTACTGTTGTGCTCCTTATTGGTACTGCGGCGCTCGATGGCCTTCTCCCGCATAGACCTCTTCACTGGCCCATTAGAGCTCTCCTACACACACACACACACACACACACGTTAGATCTCTCCCACACACACACACACACACACACACACGTTAGACCTCCTACACACACACACACACACACACGTTAGATCTCTCCCACACACACACACACGTTAGATCTCTCCTACACACACACACACACACACACACACACACGTTAGAGCTCTCCTACACACACTCACACACACACGTTAGAGCTCTCCTACACACACACACACACACACACACACAATACTGGCCCATTAGAGCTCTCTTACACACACACATACACACACACGTTATAGTTCTCCTACACACACACACACACACGTTAAGAGCCCTCCTACACACACACACACACACACACCTGTTAGAGTTCTCCTACACACACACACACCCGTTAGAGCCCTCCTACACACACACACACACCTGTTAGAGTTCTCCTACACACACACACACGCACACCCGTTAGAGCTCTCCTACACACACACACAAACACTGGCCTGTTAGAGCTCTCCTACACACACACATATACAGTACACATACACACTGGCCCGTTAGAGTTCTCCTAACCACACACACACATGGCCCATTAACAGTTGAACTTCTCCTACACACACACTCACACACGCACTGCGTATACACTTAACCCTAAACAGTGTTCCCCAGTTGCCTAATGCCTCACAGCACAGAGACGACCAAGAGTGGACCAGACGACACACTGGAAATGTAAATAACTTCAAAATTGCGATTATATATTTGAACATATAACTTCTGATATGTCAACGCGCCCAAACATACAATACGAAGACGGCCGCGGTTATGTTCACCAACAATAACACGCAGCCATCAACAACAAAGACCTCACGGCGTTACGTCATTAATAACGGAAACGATTAAGTCACTCGTAGTCTGGACACGACCTTAAGACATATGACTTACCCCAACGCGAAACGCAATGAGGATGAAAACAGTGCAGCAACAAAACTGCACCCAGAAAGAGTAACAATCCAGCTCGCGCTCAGAATGTTCGCTATCAACCACAGCATTCCGCTGCTAGCCTACTCAGCTGCGCCTGCACTGCTGTTGTACAGGGCATGCTAAAAATAAATTAAACGCATTTTTAAACGTAAACGCAAGCTCCCCAGAAAAACAAGTGGCAATTAGCAACGTGCTTCTTTGACACATAATGCACAGCTTGTACAGTAGTTCGGACTACTCTGCTCTGTAAGTGTTCAGAACAACTGGAATCATTTTTTCCATGGTCAAAACGGCACAAAACCGCTATTCCTTATTTAGCTACTGGGCCGCCCCATTCGCCCAAGTCCTGAGCCAAATACAGATAGGCTAGAAGGTAACACACTTGATGTGTTGATCAAGTAGTGGTGGAACAAGATTATAAAAACGCGCGTTCCGAACATGTAGCGAAGACAAAGTCTTTCCTTTGAAACAGACCTGTTCCGACGCCATAGTGTCTCTTTCTCCTGGCTGTCGTTGCTGGCGTTTGACAGCTCCGGACAGCCAGCGGAATGTGCCATTCTGTATGGGAAAATAGGGTCCACCACCACGCCAATCTGAGCCCGTAACAAATTTCAGACCTTTCAAATTATACTTAAAAATATGCGGGAAAAGAAATACAGATTAAATGTGGAGTGTGTTAAAATCACTCAATACGTTTAATCGGCGCTCGCATATGGTTCACCCCTGTCTAAAACTCGCTAATGGGAGCGACTCAGATGATGGTACCCAAAGGAGAGTCCAGATTAGGAATGTGTTCATTGATATTTTCAGGACAGGGGTCGGGGCTTGGAGCGCGCGGACAGACGACAATTTTCTAAAACTGGTCCTGAAACACGGTGTATGTGTGTTATGGATGTTATGAGTCCTGCCATGTGTGTGACGCTTAATGGTCTGCGTACAGGGCGTATATCAAAATATGGAACAACAACAGTCAAACAATCAATGTATATTAATCGAAACATGGATAGTCACAGCTTTCTGTAAAAAAAATGTACGCGTTTTACAGGCGAGCAACGGAAACATGGCCTAAAAAGCCAAATGAAGGAAGGACAGGCGGAGAGCCAGAGCCCCGGAATGCCATAAACGCGTCTAGTTAAAGCGATTCAACGCCAAGCACACCGCCGCGGGGTTTCCTCAATTTAGAAACAAACACCTCGGATACAGCTTTTCTTTCCTGAGTTAATTATAGCACTAGAGTTATTAGTTTCCGTATCCGTGTAGGCTGTTTATTCACTTATAATTTATTTAGGGATAGGGAGGATTTAAACTGGAATCCTTTGAATAAATATTTCCTTTTTACAGTTTAGGACTATATTTTCTATTAAATATACATTTAATAAATGTGTGTATGGATATAAAACAAATTTCTAAATGCACAAAGTTAAATAAGAACAACCAGCGTAATGGCCTACAACTACTAGGCTTACCAGCGCTGTTGCTACCACTACTACTATAACTAAGACTACTGCTACTACAACTTCTGCTACTATTACTGATGCTGCTTCAAGTCTAGTACTACTACTGTTCTCAATAGGATTGCATCGTTGTGTCACAACACTTAGCTGACTCTAAGTGTAAGTGCATTGTGGGCCAGCGATGCCTTGGTTCTCAAAAAGTCAGTCCTGGAGGACCCCTGTGTATGCTGGGTTTTGTTCCATCCAGCCTCTTGCACAGTTAAGGGTCTGAACATAGGCACTCAGTTCTTTCATGTTTTTGTCCTCGAACTTGTGAACACAGTGCATGTTTGGCTCTTTCATCATTTTCTTTGTCTTCGAGCCCCTCGTTATCTACCAAATTTGTTAGTTTTCGAGGCCATGTGTCCACACTTTCACCAATTAGGAGATTATTGGTTCAAAGTCGTTAATTTAATTAAGGAAAATGAAAAGTTTGTTAAAACTGAGTTTGCAATTGTAGTAAAAAAACGGGCATACACAGGGGTCCCCATGACAGAGTTTGAGAATACTGCTTCTACTACTGCTACTGCTGCTACTGCTACTGCTACTGCTACTTCTACTGCTGTTACTGCAACTGCTACTGCTACTGCTGCTATTTCTACTGCTGCTACTGCTATTACTACTGCTACTGCTGCTACTACTGCTGCTGCTGCAACTGCTACTACTACTGCTACTGCTACTGCTGCTACTGCAACTGCTACCACTACTACTACTGCTACTGCTACTGCTACTGCTACTGCAACTGCTGCTACTACTACTACTACTACTACTATTATTATAATTATAGTAATAATAACAATAATAATAATAATTATTATTATTATTATTATTACTATAATAATAATAATAATAATAAATGCATGTCAATATTGAATTTTTTCTGGCTCACTGTGTATCGAAACAAACAACAAGAAACCTTCCTGGAGCCTCTATCTGACATCGAATCCCCGTGTGTCGTTTGACAGTGTGACATTTCAATGGTTTCGTTTACATCACAGAGGTCCGTGGGACACTTTGAGAATACAATCCGCGAAATGCTCAGCACACACGTTACCTATGAATGAAGAGAGTAGTAAACAGGAATTCCTGCACTCGGTTCTTGGGAAAACAGGCGTTGCTACAACTGAAAAGGGGTGCGTGGCGTCCGTGGCACCAAAGGAAAGCCAACGACCACAGGCTGCGTTTACACACCTCGTATAAATACAGAGCGCGCCGCTGACACCCGCGCACTCGGGCGGGATTAAAGTCCCTGCGATTCGGGGCGTCCTGGAGATTTTTGTGGGATTATAGTGTTGAACAGACATGGCTGAGACGCTAAGGAGGCTGGTGAATACTTCATCCTTCAGCGTTCTGCAGGATAAACTGGAATCCTGGAACAAGGACTACCATGTAAGTAATTAATTATTTCGCTGCTTCAGACGGCTTGTTACTAACTAGGTTATACCAAAAGCATCAATACAGGCTATTGCTAACTGAACTATGAATAGGCATGCTTTGGACTGAAAAGTGCTTGGCTAGCCTACTGTAGCATATGAATTCCTACACGCTACAAGTATAGCTACGCTCTTCAGTCTAGACTATATAATGTGGAAACCTTTAGCCTACACATGCACAGTAAGATGCGTATGAAAAATACGCCTAATGCATTATAGACTAGGCCATTTATAATGGAAATAGCATTTAAGTTATATCTTGTTACGAAAGTCGTTGCAACGTTAGGCTACATAGCCACACAAATAACATAAAGAAACTGTTAAGAAATCATAAATGTGGTTTATTAGCTAAATGGCAAGGCAACGTACAGTATTTTACATACGTGATAAAACTGGATTTCTACCTGCCGTGATAATTGTTTTGGTGTATTAATCGCACTGAATTCACTTGTTGATTACATTGATTTTCGGACAAAGTTTGGTTGCTATGGACGCCCGTTGCCGTGGCGATTGCGGAACCATTCCTCGAGACGTAGTAAACTGTGTTTTCAGGCACGCCCCAACGCGTTCTCGGCAACGGGAGTTCTGAATGAAAATGCACATTCGGCATGACAATAACACAACTCTATTTGGTAAACTAGCAGTTAAAGCTTGTTTACTACTTATTTTA
>NC_057936.1:67233693-67238693 GCF_018555375.3 Anguilla rostrata
GCGTCACCGTGAGTCCCCGCAAACCACCAAGTCCTCCTTACGCCAGTGTGTGACCTGGGCTGCGTCCCCAATGACTCACTGGTTCACTCAGTCACTATTCCCTATATAGTGGGAAGTATGTAGCACACTACATAGGGAATGAGCGGCAGAACGAACGTTTGCTTTGGGACGCTGTTGTCATCACCCTGCGCCGCTACTATCTTTTGAATATCTGTCGCACAATAACGGAAATTGCGTTCGTCCAGGAGGTGATCAGCGCGATGCATGTGAACCCCAAGATTGCCTTCCCACCGGAGGTGGACTTTGTGCTGCTGAGCAGCTTCATCAGGGAGGTGTGCCAGGTGGCCTTCGCCATGCAGACCCTGGACCCCCCCCTCGAGGTGGCCTTCAGCAGCGACGGAGAACTGTACAACGAGAACAAGTCAGTGCCCCCTCCCACACTACAGATACACTATACACACTATACACTACATACTGTACACTACACACACTGTACACTATACACATACACTGCATACTGTACACTACACACACTGTACACTATACACATACACTGCATACTGTATACTACACACACTATACACCACACACTGCACATTCCACACACTGTACATTATACACACTATACACCACATACTGTACACTATACACACTATATACTACATACTGTACACTACACACACTGTACACTATACACATACACTGCATGCATTCATGTCAGACTAGAGGTCTGCTTCCACAATTCAAGTAAATTATACACTACATACTGTACACTACAAACACTGTACACTATACACACTATACACTACATACTGTGCACTACACACACTATACACTACATACTGTACACTATACACACTGTACACTATACACACTACACACCACATTCTGTACACTACACACACTGTACACTACACACATACACTGCATACTATACACTACACACACTGTACACTATACACACTATACACTACATACTGTACACTACATACACTGTACACTACACATTGTACACTACAGGCACTAGACACTGCACACACTGTACACTACGTACTGTACACTACACACACTGTGCACTATACACACTGTACACAACACACTGTACACTGCACATTGTACACTACAGGCACTAGACACTACACACACTGTACACTTTACACACTATACACACTATACAATACATACTGTACACTACACACAGACATGCACAGGTACAGTATACTCACTATACACTATACATGCTATACATTACACACTATACACTATGCACTACACACACTACACACACACACACTCACTACGCACAGGTACGCTTCACACATGGGCTCTTGTACCCACATTCAATATGTACTGTCGTGTATTTCCTAAAGCGACCACTGGAGGTCACCCTCGTCCCATCTAATGTTCCCCAGTGCAGCTATGCTACAGTGCAGTTGTGAGACTGAACCGAGGGTTCCAGTGTTAAGGCTAATCACATACCCTTCAGTGTGTACCTGCTAACATTTACAAAAATTAACACTCACACCCGTGCTAACATTGTGACACTTGTACTATGCCAAAATCAATCCTCAAGCATATACTGAACTGAATACTTGCGCATGCACTCGTCTTAATTCTCACTCCTGTACTGCTGCCGATGCACCTGTTCTGCCCCCCCCCCAGGTATCGGCGCAGCTATGACTCAGAGTTCACCGCACCCATGGTTGTGTACCACGTGTGGCCTGCGCTGATGGAGGACGACACCGTCCTGGTGAAGGGCGAGGCTGTGACCCGGAGGGGCGCTCTGGTACCCCACCTCCTCCACAAAACTCCTCCTCTCCTGCTAATCAGACTCCTCCATCACCCACCTCCTCTGCAAAACTCATCCTCTCCTGTTAATCAGACTCCTCCATCACCCACCTCCTCTGCAAAACTCCTCCCTCTCCTGTTAATCAGACTCCTCAATCACCCACCTCCTCTGCAAAACTCATCCTCTCCTGTTAATCAGACTCCTCCATCACCCACCTCCTCTGCTAAACTCCTCCCTCTCCTGTTAATCAGACTCCTCCATCACCCACCTCCTCTGCAAAACTCCTCCTCTCCTGTTAATCAGACTCCTCCATCTCCCACCTCCTCTGCGAAACTCCTCCTCTCCTGTTGCACTGTCTCCTCCACTGCTCTCTCCATTCTTGGTTTTTCTGAAATGGGGCATTGGAAGTTTTGGGGTATTTGTTCTATAAACAAAAATCTGATCTGTGATAACGGGAAATTATTTGAGATCGTAAGTAGTAACCCTGTGAGCTATGGGAATATCGTGGTAACCACGGTAACGGGCGTGCCTCTCCTGTGTTTCGCTGGGGAATATCGTGGTAACCACGGTAACGGGCGTGTCTCTCCTGTGTTTCGCTGGGGAATATCGTGGTAACCACGGTAACGGGCGTGTCTCTCCTGTGTTTCGCTGGGGAATATCGTGGTAACCAGGGTAACGGGCGTGTCTCTCCTGCGTTTCGCTGGGGAATATCGTGGTAACCACGGTAACGGGCGTGTCTCTCCTGCGTTTCGCTGGGGGATATCGTGGTAACCAGGGTAACGGGCGTGTCTCTCCTGCGTTTCAGTGGCGGAGCAGGAGTCGGAGTGCCAGTCCGGTGCGTTCCCGTTCCGGAAGCCCCGCTCGGAATCTAGTGAGTTACCAGCCGCTAAGCCCCGCCCCCCGCCCCCCGCCCCCGCCCACACCAAGACCAACCAATGAGCGCTGAGCGCTGAACTCAGATGCGCTTTATATGGTGTTTAGACGTTGGTAGCGCGTTGTTTATACGCTGGTCTGACTGCAGAGGCCACCCGGTGTCCTGAGAAACAGGCAGACCGCAGAGGGGAGATGAAAGAGTCTGGCAGGCCTGGGGGGGAGTGGGGGGGCACATGCTGGTTTAAGGTTGTGCAGCTGTGTTTGTATAAATCTGTAAGACCTTTCTCAACAAACACCCCCCCCCCCCCACACAAACACACTCACATACACATACACACATACACACAGACTCACAGACACTCACTCACACACACTTACTCACACACACACACACACACACACAATCAAATCAATTTTATTTGTATAGTGCTTTTTACAGAAAACACACAAAGAGTAGCAGAAAAAGGGCAAGAAACATAGAAAAAACAGCAAGGCCTGACTCCTCCCCCTCTCTGTGTTGCAGGTCTCCAGTCGTAGTCGCAGTCCTTCCCCAGGGCGCCTCTCCGCCAGCCGCCTGTAAACCTTGACCTTTAACCCCTGACCCCTGACCCCAGATCAATCGTCACTCTGGCCCTCAGATGGGAGGACAGCAGATGTGATTCAGTGACTGTACAACAAATTGATTTAAACAAAAACCCATTGATGAAATAATACGCTGACTATGAACCCCATAATGAATACCTTATGAACATCATATAAAATACCTGCATGACCATTGATGAAATAATACGCTGACTATGAACCCCATTAATGAAATAACACGCTGGCTATGAACATCATTAATAAAATAACACGCTGGCTATGAACCCCATTAATGAAATAACACGCTGGCTATGAACTTTAAAAGGTGCTGTGATTATTTTGTAGTTTGTTTGGGTGGTCATCTTTTAATTAATGTTGTTTCCTAGCGATGCATATTATTATTTATAGTTATGTAAGGGGGGGCTCTTTCTGTGGACTGGCACCCCCGCCCCCCCTCACCCAACTTCAAACCTCCCAAACCATGGCTCAAATGCCACCCTAACCCCCCAAACCAAACCCCCCATTTCTGTAGCGATTAGTGTGCCCCAAGTAGTGTGTTCACAGCGGAGTGTAATAATCTGAGCACAGTGTAGGCTGATCAGAGCAGTTTAGTGTGTTCAGTGCAGTGCGTAGTGTGTTCAGTGCAGTGCGTAGTGTGTTCAGTGCAGTGCGTAGTGTGTTCAGTGCAGTGCGTAGTGTGTTCAGTGCAGTGCGTAGTGTGTTCAGTGCAGTGCGTAGTGTGTTCAGTGCAGTGCGTAGTGTGTTCAGTGCAGTGCGTAGTGTGTTCAGTGCAGTGTGTAGTGTGTTCATTGCAGTGCGTAGTGTGTTCAGTGCAGTGTGTTGTGTGGCAGAATGTAGTCCTGTAGTTTTCTCTCAGACCTGCACTCTGGCACTTTCAGTGTGTCTGTAGGTGAGTGCTGGTGTGTCCAGCGGACCTCTCAGGTAGATCCAGGCAGGCTGACAAACATGCTGTAGGTGCTCTGATCATTAGTCACATGCTGTTTGTCTTGAAGTATTTGCAAATATAGACATTATTAAATCATTTTTCTGGATTTTTTTTTTTCAGACTTGGTGGAATTTTACAGCCAGTTTTGAGAGGGTGTTCTCTGCTCTGGTATTTTTCCAAAGTCTGTGAAACTATTACTGAGGTTCTGATTCCTCACAAAATCACAGCAGTTTTAAAATAACTTCAGTGTTTAGGGTAAGATTATCAAATCAAAAAAAATAGTTTTTTAAATTTTGCTTTTTGTGAGTTAGTGAGAGAAAACTGGTGCTGTTGAATAAGTGAAGGGCCTACTGGAGGCAGGACTGTGGGTCATTAGCATCCTGTAAAAGGTCATCTTTCACTGGAGGGATCCTGCTCTGCTGCCCTGTTTTTTGAAGAGCGAAGTGGAATAATGTTGTCATGTAATTATTTACGCCTGTTTGTTCGCGCGCAAGTTTGCCAGGAACCGCGCGAAGCACATCTGTCCTCAGAGCGAGCTGCAGGGTGGAAGGCCGCCCCGAGCCGCTCTGCAGAACCCCCAAACTTCAGCGTCTCGCCTCGTCCCTCCGTGCGCATCTGAGACTGTCTGCGCAGTTGTCTGCGCAGTTTCCCCCGAACAGCAGGAAGAGGCATTTTAACCCCTCCCCACCTGCCAGGCTGTTTGTGCAACAGACATCAGGCCTTTACAAACGGATCTTCAAACATTTCTTTTAAGTATGAAAAGTCATTGTATTTTTGACACCCAGGATATCTTCTTCTTCTCGTCTTTAG
>NC_057936.1:67243693-67301193 GCF_018555375.3 Anguilla rostrata
CTGATTCCAGGTCAACCATTATGGCTCTGTGATACTGAGCTGAAACTGTTCCCAGGTCAGCCATCATGGCTCTGTGATACTGAGTTGAAACTGATTCCAGGTCAGCCATTACGGCTCTGTGATACTGAGTTGAAACTGATCCCAGGTCAGCCATTATGGCTCTGTGATACTGAGCTGAAACTGTTCCCAGGTCAGCCATCATGGCTCTGTGATACCTAGCTGAACCTGGTCCCAGCTCAGGTCATCTTAGACAGCATCTGCAGATTGAACTTTTGTAAGCTGTAAAAGCATCTCACAGCATTTGTCTGAAGTGAGACGATAAAAGCGTAATAAATTCCCTGATTTTTACGGGCCCCTAAAACCAAGGGCTTTTAAAGACCCTCTCTGCAGAAAGAATGAATGCACATTTTATACTGCACCTCAACCGTGCCAAATACCAGTCTGATTCTGGTCCCTTTTTGATGCTTTAGAAGCATTGTTCCAAACACAGGTAAAGCACAAAACACAGGTATTGCTGTGTGTTCCAAACACACGTAAAGCACCAAACACAGGTACTTCTCGTTGTACCACCAACTTTTTAATTACGGATGCAAATCATTCATAAACACATAACAAGCAAATTTTACAAATTTTACTAATTTTATCCATTAATCCAAATTTTTATTTGATTAAGTTTAAGACACACCGGATTGGACAGTGATTACCCAGTGGGAGGGGGGGCGGGGGCGGGGTTGGGGGGGTGGGGGGGTGCAGTTAAAGCCATCTGGAGCAGAACCCGAAACGGGGACCGGCGGGAAGATGTCTGAATTACGACTGAAGGGACAGAGCGCAAGCGCAGGGCGAGGTCAGCGCCCGCCCCCCCAATCCCCCCCAGCCTCTGTGAATGTCGTTAAACCCCCCCATCCCCTTCCGCCTGCCCCCCCCCCCTCCACCCCCCCACACCCCCCACACTCACCTTCCTACACAACCACCCCAGACACCACCCCCCCCCCCCCAAACCCCCACGCACTGACAAACTGCCTGCTCATGCCGCTAGGTAACCCCCCCCCCCCCCCCGCTCGTCGTGAGGTAGCCCCGCCCCCGGCGGGACGGGCGCTGGCTCGGGTGCAGCAGAGCGGTTGCAGGCGGGACGGGCGCTGGCTCGGGCGGAGCAGAGCGGATGCAGGCGCGGAGTTGGCGTCTCGCCGCTCGCTGTGTTCCTTCGGCGACGCGGCTGCGATCGCTTCCTTCCTCTCTTGCGAAAGATGGGCGCATTCCTCCCCTCTGACGAGCTCTGGGTCTCCGGCCAGCGAGCGTCTTTCCCAGCGCGTCCAAGGAGCATCGCTCGGAAACGCATGAGATCACTGGCTGCAGATTATTAAAAAAAATAAAATAAAAGCTTACAGAACGAGTTATCTACGTTTGCGCCCTCTCGTGTGCACCTGAGGTCAGCACTTGAAAAAGCCAGTGATGCTTTTTGGGAATGCCTAATTTCAATTTGGGAATGCCTAATTTCAATTTGGGAATGTTGCACCAATTTTCCGCCACAAAAATACAAAGCAAAGGTTGGGATCACGAGACTAACTCAAATCACATGCCTGAGTTGTGCAACTGGAAGCTGCCATCAGGGAGAAAAGGATATATCGGGCCAAACTGCTGAAAACAGGCAAATTCTCCCTTGGAACATTCAAATTAAATTTACTGAAGTTTTACCAGTAAAATGTCTGGCTAAAATCCCATTAATCCTTAAAATAGGAGTTCCTGCTAAATATGATCTGGGGACCTGGGGGCGCCGCAGAGAGAGTGAAGGGACGGACGTGTCCATTCCCGTTCCCTTCTTCACACGTAGTCTGAACAGAGAACACGGCTGTGCTTCGATGTCACAGGCGAGCGCTTCAACATCTAAACGGCAGACTGTACTGCAGCAAACCTGTGTAAAAATGCTGACTATTGCTGACCATGATTGCTTAGCATCATGGGAGTGAGCGAAACTGAGTGAGTGTGAGAATGCTAGCAGGCCGCTGAGCTGGACAGAGTGCGCTCTGCCACGAGGGGTGAGGGGGGGGGATCATTCCCACATGTGTGTGTGTGTGTGTGTGAGTGTGTGTGTGTGTGTGTGAGTATGAGTGTGTGTGTGTGAGTGTGTGTGAGTGTGTGTGTGTGTGTAGATGTGTGTGTGTGGGGGTGTGTGTGTGTGAGTGTGTGTGTGTGTGTGAGTGTGAGTGTGTGAGTGTGTGTGAGTGTGTGTGTGAGTGAGTGTGTGTATGTATGTGTGAGTATGAGTGTGTGTGTGTGTGAGCGTGTGTAGTGTGAGTGTGTGTGTGAGTGTGTGTGAGTGTGAGTGTGTGTGTGTGTGTGTGTGAGTGTGTGTGAGTGTGAGTGTGTGAGTGTGAGTGTGTGGACGTGCGCTGGACGGGGGGAGGGGGGGTGCTGGCTGTTTCAGCAGTGCGCGGCGGGGGGGTGGGGGGGTCATGCCTGGGGGAGACTGTGCTGTAATACAGGCTGTGTCATGGTAAACAAACTGGATCCCTGTCAGAGCTGCGGTTTGCATTCCCAGGCATCCGATTCCCAGGTTACAACAAAAACTTTATGAGCAGCTGTGCAAACTGTTACAGAGAAAATAACCTCATTCTGAGAGTGCATATAGGACCTGATCAAAACTACACACTCACACACACACACACACACACCCACACATATCAAAACATACACACACACACACACACACACACGCACACACACCCACACATATCAAAACATACACACACACACACACACGCACATATCAAAACATACACACACACACACACACACCCACACATATCAAAACATACCCACACACACACACACACGCACATATCAAAACATACACACACACACACAAGCATACCCTCACACACCTACACACACATATCAAAACATACACACACACACAAACACACACACATACACACACACAAACACACACGCACGGGACACAGCTGAAAACACAGGGTGGGGAACAAGCACAGCTTTCCCAGGCTGACCTCAGCGCCTGGGGGCTTTTCTGGAAACGTCTCTCTCTTAATTATGAATGATGAATTATTGGGCTGTAAGCCGTCCTGTAGAGTGATATGGATAATCACAGTGATGGTGGCGAATATTCATTAACCATAGCTGATTAAATTTTACATATGATATAATATGTATACGCTATATACCCGTGTACCAGTTCAATGAAGCTTCACACCTTCATTCCATAAAAACCCTAACCCTGCTCTCACTTCTGCAGTGCTGTTCTCTCTCTATGGTACTGTTCTCCTTGCAGTGCTGTTATCTCTCTATGGTGCTGTTCTCCCTGCAGTGCTGTTCTCTCTCTATGGTGCTGTTCTCCCTGCAGTGCTGTTCTCTCTCTATGGTACTGTTATCCCTGCAGTGCTGTTATCTCTCTATGGTGCTGTTCTCCCTGCAGTGCTGTTCTCTCTCTATGGTGCTGTTCTCTCTGCAATGTTGTACTCTCTATGGTGTTGTTCTCCCTGCAGTGTTGTTCTCTCTATGGTGTTGTTCTCCCTGTAGTGTTGTTCTCTCTATGGTGTTGTTCTCCCTGCAATGCAGTTCTCTCTCTATGGTGCTGTTCTCTCTCTATACTGCTGGTCTCCCGGCAGTGCTGTTCTCTCTCTATGGTGCTGTTCTCTCTCTATACTGCTGGTCTCCCTGCAGTGCTGTTCTCTCTCTCTGATGCTCTTCTCCCTGCACTGCTGTTCTCTCTCTATGGTGCTGTTCTGTACCCTGGCCTGTACCCCAGTTCTTTAGCCCCTGTACCCTGGTGCCACCTCCCCCTTGCCTCCCCACTGGCCCGTAGGCTTTAGTATAACAGCAGTGTTCAGGTTGACACAATGGAGGCTGCAGTACCGGATATGGCCACTGGATGTCAGTAATGCTCCATGAAACACTTATTTGTAGCACTCATAGCAGCTTTACACAGTCCACTAACTTCATGTTCAGACAGTACCAACAAGCACAGTTACACACACACACACACACTTGCATGCATGCACACACTCACACACACACACACTCACAGTCACTCACATACACACTCACACACACACACACACTCACACACTCACACATGCATGTGCACACACACACACACATACACACACACCCTCACACATGCATGTGCACACACACACACACACACACACACACACCCTCACACATGCATGTGCACACACACACTCCTATTCTTGCTGTGTGTTTGTCCAAGTGTGGCGTGGGACCTTGTGCTGACGTGTTCTGTTAGAGCACAGATGTGTCTCACCTCTGCCAAACAGCTGGAGGGATTCTCTCTCTCTCTCTCTGTCTCTCACAAACACACACATACAAGCGCACACACACACACACACGCATACAAGCCCACACATACACACACACATGCACATACAAGCACACACATATACACACAAACACACACATACAAGCACACACACACACACACACAAACACATACATGCACACACACACACTATAATAATAATATATATATAATAATATAATAATAACTCAAATTAAAGCACAGACCAGACTGCCTCAGTCAGTGCTGGAGGTTCATATCAGACTGATCCTGGACCAGTCGCTGGGAGCACATCCTGTTTTAGGGGCGGGGTCTGAACACTTACGTAAATTTAATATTTCAGTTTTTTATTTTTAATGAATTTGCTAAATTTCTAAAAACCTGTTTTCACTTTGTCATTGTGGGGTATTGTGTGTAGCTTGATGAGAATAAAAATGAATTTAATCAATTTTAGAATAAGGCTGTAACGTAACAAAATGTGGAAAAGGTGAAGGGGTCTGAATACTTTCCTAGGGCACTATATAGAGCTCAAGAGTATAAGCTCCATTGGAGGACATTGTCCACCCACCAAACCTACCTACCATGCAGAGAGGACAAAAGAACAGGGTCTGTCTGTGTGTGCTACGCAAGGGCGTAACCATGGTATAGACATTGAGGGGTGGGGTCCAAATGAGAGCCCTCCCCCAGAATTTTTTATTTATTTTTTAAGTGCATTTCCCACAATTCTATGATATTTATATATGAAAATTTGCACATTTAGAACATAGTTTTGAGGACTACATTGACCATTTGAATTCACATTTAAACGAATAGTCTGTGATTTCTCTGAACTGTCCTGTATCATGCTTGCTAGCTAGCTAGCTAGATAGCTAACGAGGGTAGCACAAGAAAACAGACAGATACCTAAACATACTAGCATTTTAAAAGCCAATGAGTGTGTGAGTGAATGGTGTTGCTGAACTAAGTTGCTGTACAAGCTGCTTTTGAGTCACTTGAATTGTTTTTATTTGCTTTTAACCGCAAACTGGATGGTGCCCCTACAAGCCACTGTGAAGCCGACAGGCTGCTAGAGTATCCTTCATTGCACACGAAATCGAGCTGAAAACATACAGTAAAACTGTTATGGAAGTTACATAAAGAGGAACTCCAGAAAGTGAACTATTCCTTTTATAATGCATCATATCAGACAGTAAACAGCCATTCGACGGGAAGCAATAACCACAGACTGTCACATGGAGTGTTACCACAACCATTTGTTTATTTCATTTTATTCTCCTTGCAAAAAATAAAATAAAATAAATAAAACCACAGCATGTAGAACCCAACACAACCCAATACAACACAAAACAACAACAGCCATAAAACAGAGTTTTCATGATTTTACAGCAGCACCTCCATATAAATGCCATTACCAAAATGCTCTGACAAATTCCACACATGGTAATGGGCGGCATCCTTCCCATAATGCACAGCAGGCTTCTGTGATTGTGCTTCAGAATCTGTGCTCACATGACCAGTGTACTACAGGAATCTACAAGCTTTACAGTCTGTTTCAGAAGATCCTCAGATACACGGTATTGGGTTGAATATTCCTGCTCTTATTTCACACAGAGAAGCTGTGTTCCTGAAACAGGAGCGAACGCAGATTCCTCTGTTTTCCGACATAAGATGAAACATCCGGTCAGATTATTCCCATATTGCCCTCCAGCAATATGGTAACGGAAGAGTGCAATTTGTTATTTTTGCTATATACTTTCATTCAGATTTGAGGTCAAAAGATGAATGTGATACCCAAGTACAATCAGCTTTTATTTCATGGTATTTACATGTTCATGTGTTTTACCATTTTACAGAAATGGCAGTTTTTGTGTTGAGCCCTCTGCAAACATGCAAAAACACGCTGTTATAATAAATCAATGACGGTAAATATAGCCTATATATATAGTCCGCTTCGTTCCGTTGCTACCATAATATAACAAACTTTCTTGTGTCTACAGCTGCAGTTTCTCGCTGCAGTTACTAATATTGAATATAAACAAAAGACGCAATTTATGCTGTAGTCTGCCAATGTTGAAATAAATAATACGGTACTCTGCGCGCAGCACGCAGGTCGCAGGGATGGCGAGTTGATATTTCGTTTTTTGTTTCGTTTTTTTTTTCAATGTCGTATTTATTATTTGAAATATGTATTATTATGCTATCTGTCTCTGAGGCGCTCTGAAATGTGCATTCTCTGCTAAGCTGAGCAATGGATTGGAATATGTGTCTGACGTAGTGTTGCACGGTATTCCGAAACTTCAGCACTTTTTCGGTACTTAAAAGAAATGGTTAGGTATTAGAATTTTCCGATGTTCGGTAGTTTTGGGTCAAATGTAAAAGCCAGGGAAACGTGTCTCCCTCATTACTGATTTAGAGGATGAAAAGTGTAATTTGTCAGAATGTTCCCTAGATGGCAGTAGCAACTAAGGTAGCCAAGTCAGGTGACGTGTGCTTGTGCATTCAGCGTCGTTGATACAGCGTACGCTTCGACTCAGTTCACTTCAGTAGCAATAGGTGTTCTAATTTGGAAATATTTTATTATAGAAAGATGCTGTATTGTCATTAAAATATGCTGTTTTTAGATCTATTTAAAAGTGAAAGACCTGTTTAAAGATTATTTAGTTTACAACTATTTAATTTTTGAAATATATTTAATATATTTTTCCATTGTTTAGTGTTGTAACACGATAGGCCTATGCTTAATAATACATTGAACTTAAAAGTTGTTGATAATCCAAGTTGTTAATAAACCGTGAATTCGAAAATGAGGTAAACCCTTGTGGACATTTCGTTTGAAAGGCAATTTCAGTATCGTTAGGTACCGAGTATTGTATCAGTATCGTTTCAATATCGAGTATCGTGATACTAAACCTGGTATTGGTATCAAAGTCAAAATTTTGGTGACAACACTAGTCTGACGCCTTTTTTAGTTGCGGCGCAGAAGCGCTGCAGCTGTACATACACGCTGGGCCATCTAAGTGTTACGACATGCCATCTAAGTGTTATGACATAGTAAAGGCCTTTACGGCAAGCGGCCAGGACACATCCATGGTGAAGCAACTAAGTATTCCGACAGCGTCTCTCAGCACAAAATTGGCCATAAGTCATCAATATTTTATACCATCATCATGATATTCAGTAGATAAGTTGGGTGAAGGTATATGATCATGAGGGAAAACCGATTTAAAAATCGCTCCATAGGGGGTGTGATAGTGCCAATACTTGGACCCCTCCCAATACTGCTTGTGGCTTAAATTATGTTTTTCTTTTGCTGTGCTTACATGTTTGTTTCATTCTTTGCATTTTAATATTGTGTTATTTCATCAACTTTTATTTTCTGTTCATTCTTCCCTTTTCTGCTGCTTTTATTGTACCCCGTGTTATCATTGTAAACCTTATTTTTATCTGCTTTGGAAAGCCCTTAGCGCTCTATGCTTGAAAGGTGCTTTAAAAATTACATTTATATTATTATTATAATTATTAGCAACAACTTAGCAACCAACTAGAACTCCATAGTAACCACTTAGCAACACCCTAGAAACCATTCCACCAAGCAACAGCCTAGCAACCACCTGGAACACCCTAACAACCGCCTAGAACTCCATAGCAATCACCTAGCAACACCATAGGAACCGCCTAAGACTCCATAGCAACCACCTAGCAACACCCTAGCAACCACCTAGAACTCCATATCAACCACCTTGCAACACCCTAGGAACCACCTAGAACCCCATAGCAACCACCTAGCAACACCCTAGTAACCAACCTAGAACACCCTTGAAACCGTCTAGAACTCCATAGCAACCACCCTAGCAACCACCGAAAACTCCATAGGAACCACCTACAACACCCAAGCCATCATCTAGAACACCCTAGCAACTGCCTAGAACACGAATTGCAACCAACTAGCAATTCCATAGCAACCATCTAGAACTCCACAGCTAACACCAAGCAACATCCTAGAAACCACCTAGACCTCCATAGCAACAACGTAGCAACTCTCTAGATACCACGCAAAACACCCTAGCAACCGCCTAGAACAATTTAGCAACTTCTTAGCACTGTTCACTCTGTTCAACCCAAAGTCGAATTTGCATTGGCGGCAACCACACTTCACAATTTCTGCAGGAATTGTCTGGTTATTATTATTAGACTGTTGGGAATCTACAGTAGAGGGATACGGTTATTAGGATCATTACAGTGGATAGTTTTATTTCTGTGTTGAACCCAACAGTGTCCCACCATTGTCCTTTCTGTATGGTAAGAGAAACTGTTTCCCATTGTTTTTGGGGTGTGCCAGACTTCAATCTCCGTTTTCTTTTTTGGAAAGATTATTTCAATTACTAGGGGAACGTTTTACAAGTTAGGTTTTTATCCTTGGTTTCCCATACAAATAAATGGTAAATGGTAAATGGACTGCAATTTATATAGCGCTTTTATCCAAAGCGCTTTACAATTGATGCCTCTCATTCGCCAGAGCAGTTAGAGGTTAGGGGTTAGGTGTCTTGCTCAAGGACACTTCGACATGCCCAGGGCGGGGTTTGAACCGGCAACCCTCCGACTGCCAGACAATCGGTCTTACCTCCTGAGCTATATCGCCACGACTGTTCAACAAATAAAAACAAGCTCATTCATTTCATTTTCTTTTTGGGGCTTAAATGATTTAATTCAAGCAAAGATTGCAGTTTACACAAGTTACAGAAAATTTATTATGGGTGCAGATAGGCAAGATTGTTGTGAGGAGTATTGCAGGGACACAGTGATGGTTGAGTTTCAGTATCGAAAAGCAATGGAGAGCTTGAGTACGTTTTGGCGTGTGTGGTGTCAAAAGGGTGTTTTGTGTTCAGTGGAGGGAGGGGAGCTATTGTTTGCACATAGAATAGGGTGAGGGAATGGAATGTTTCTTTTGTGATAGACTTGTGTTTTTTTCATGATTTTTGAACTTTGATTTTTGGTTTAATGTGTCTTTGTTTCTGATTTATGTAATATCATTGGTGTATTGGTGTGTTGCATGTGGAAATAAAATTCTTTTTTTCTCTTTTTTTCTGCAAATTTTATAGGTTTAACTGTGTAAAGACAAGTTATCTGTCTAGTGACACTTTCTTTTGTTACAATACAAATTATCGTTTGTTGGATTAACATTGGGTTAACTGCAATTTTACAGGTCCTTTATTGCTTCCAAATTTTATTGAATTTTACTGCAACTCTAATACTGGATCTTAGGTTTACAGTTAGGGTTAGGTTTACAGTACATAACTGGAAGCATAAAGGTACAGTAACATACCAACAGCGGCACTCATTTTATGGTAAATATTATATATGGCTATGTATTATATATATATATATATATATATATATATATATATATACACACACACACATACAAAGACTTTTTTTTGGACTGTTCAACAAGAGCGCAAACTATTTTCTATTTTTTGAAAAATTATATATGCCCATATTCTAACATAGACTAGCCTTAACATAATACCTTTACTGCTGCACATTTACTGAAGCAATTTAGGTCAAGAACCTCCGTTAAGGATACTAGGCAGCACTTGGTTACCTTTAACGAAACAGTTTAATTGAATCTCAGTTAGCTCTCCCTACACTTAAAATTAAGTTAAATCGACATAGATGAGGTGTTAAGTGATCATTTATCTGGTTGAAATGAGCAAAAAAGAATATGGGTATTTACAGTAGAGTGCATGGTTTTTCTCTTGTTTCTTTTGTATTCATTAAAAAAGCGTTATATGCCCTTTCCAGCTCTCTAACATTCCTGTCGGTTTTTTCATGAAGCTGCTGTATGGCTTTCATTAGGGCATCTCCCTGTAAATGTCTCCTCAGCTCTTCCTCTTCCCTTCGATTGACCACTTCCTGTTCTTTCAGAATCCTCTCCTTCTGCTCTTCAATCGCATTGACAGACCTCATGTACATCTCATTGGTGTAGTAGCGTCCTCCATTGATTTCCACCATCCTATCAATATTCTTCAGCAGCCTTGAGACCTCATTCTCCTCACTGTTAAAGACATGATATCTACCACGGCACGTATGAATAAACTCTGCAAGGTCTTCATTGAAACTCAGAAATTCTTCAATAGGTTTTCCCTTCAGGCTGTTTGCATGAGTGAACAGCACCATGGTGTATTTGGCTGCTTCGGCACAGAAACTGCGCATGACTTCCATTGTCTCCTGCTCCACCGGTGCAAATCCTCTCAGCTGGATCACCACCAGGAACACATGGGGTCCCGGAGAGGACAGAGAGATGCACTCCTGTATGTTAAGCTCCTGGGGATTTGTAGTAGTATCAATCACAATCAACTCTCTTCCATCCACTTCGCTTCTTGCTTTCCTACATTGTGATGTCACAGAGGAAGAGGAGGCCTCTGGTTTAAACTCCCCTGCCCCCAGGATAGAGTTTGCTACACTCTTTCCTGCTCCAGCCTTTCCCAGCAGCACAATCCTCAGCTCATTAGACTGCTGGGTTCCTGTGGAAAAACAAGAAAACTACACTTACATATTCACAGTGCTACTAATAGAAAGTTTGATCTTAAAAGATCTTTACACAAATTACAGGAAAACCTCTGAAATTTGATCACTTAGGGAAAGGGCATCATTCAGAACTTTGGAACTTTGAAAATAAATTCAAATAAAATTTTAATCAACTTGACTTCATTTAACGAAGAGGGGAAACAAGGGGGAAACCATGCTGCTGCATGGCTGGTGTAACAAGGGGGAAACCATGCTGCTGCACTGGCTGGTGTAAGGAGGGGGAAACCATGCTGCTGCACTGGCTGGTGTAAGGAGGGGGAAACCATGCTGCTGCACTGGCTGGTGTAATGAGGGGGAAACCATGCTGCTGCACTGGCTGGTATAACGTGGGAGACCCTAGGAGGAGCGGCGCTGTGCAGAGCCGGACTGGTCCTGTGGCAAGGACACTGCGCTACTTCGGCAAGGACCAATGCTGCGAGGGGAGACTCTACACAAGCCCTGATGAGGGCGGAGGAACAGCGAGTCTCCCACTCTGTGAGACTGAAAAGCGCGGACCAGGGCCGGAGCCGGCGCCGACTCGCTCTCCAGCAGGGACTCGGCGTGGCAAACAGTGGGACGGCAATAACGTGCAGCGGACGGCAGAGTGGGCCGGGGCGCCGCCCAGCAGCCCAGAGACTGACGTGGACAGTGGGAGACGGTAGACCTTTGGGGGTTTGATTTATTTTCTTTTTCTTTTTTTTTTTTTTGGATGTAGAGTGGCCCAGCATCGTGGCATGGACCAACTACATCCTTTCTTTAATTTTTATTATGTTGTCTGTGGTGTGTGTGTGTGGGAGTGAGTGTGTGTGAGTGTGCATGAGACCCTGCCTAGGGGCTCCCCCTGTGAGACGGCAGGGTGAGGTCTCCCCCCTCTGGAGGTGGGGCTGAGGCGCAGGGGGGCCAGAGTGGGTACACTGTTTTTCTGCTGAGTGTGTGCATGTGTGAGGGGAACCCCAGCGGCTTAAAAGTGTGTGGTGTGTGAGGGGTGTCGCTCTTACCTGCGTTGGGGCTCCGTGGAAGGGAAGGGGAGGGGAGGGCCAGAGTGGGAGAGTGATAAAAGAAGCCGGGGGGGAAGTAGGAAGGGCGGGGTTGGCGCAAGATTGGGGCGTGCTCTGTTTTTATGAATAAATCATGGATCTGATCAACTGGTCTCTCAACGCAATTGATAGTATTTTCTCGACGAGAAGAACGGGTCAGGGAGAGCCCTCTTGCCCTGACGGAACGTTTGCAGCCGGATACACGATGGACTCCTGGAAGGAGTGGAGGGTCGTGTGCCTGTCGATCCTTTCCGTTGAGGATGTTGAAGACGTTTACTTGATTGGAATTATGATAACAGGCTTTCTGCTGTTTGGAGCTGGCAGCATCCTGATTTATCGCAAAGTTCAGAAGGCGTTGGCAGCACTAATTGGGAAGCTGCCTGCCATTGAGGGAACGGGCAGGGCTGTCAACACTCAGACTCAAGCGATTTGCAAGCTCAATCGCAAACTGGATGCAATTGGATCGCAAATTCGCATGACGGATACCAACTTGGAGAAGTTGTCAGTTCGGCTCACTGAAATGGGCCATCAAATTCGGATGATTGGAACAACGCTGAGAGAACCACAGGACTAAAGGTAGACGAAAAATGCAGAAGTCTGCCTGAACCCAAAACAATCCTTATCTTCATTGGCTCCCCCACATCGGCCTTGGAAGGCTGATATCTCTCCACTCTCCTGGATTGTTATGCAGACAGATGCTCGGCCCTACCCCCACCTCCCTGCTCCTATGGAACTTTGTCTCTGGATCAGGACTCTTCGAGGTCGTCTCCACGGCAACGGCCGTGTCCTCGTCATCAGTATCAGATGGCAGAGACAATGTTGAGACTGTGGTGGAGATGAAGTCCATGGACTTACACACACACGCATACGAAGATACGTAACACACACTCCACCTCCTACTCAACGCCTTCTTGGCTCCCACCCCCCCTCCCTCCCCCGTTACAGTGCAGTCTGCTGAGGGTTGATGCGATGCGCCTGAGCGGCTGCGCGCTCCCCCCAGTGTGCTGCGACACTTCCCCTCCCTGACACCCTACCCCCTACCACATGTGCAAGTCTTCGAGTTTTGTTGTAATGTTTGTAATGTTTGTAATGTTTTTATGATGTTGCTATGTGCTGAGGTTTTTCTTCGTTTCAATGAAACGAGTGCCCTCTCGTTTCATTGAAAGGACTGTTTTTTTCCTCCTCCTTCCTCCTGTTCTCTCATTTCTCATCTAATAAGATGGCGCTGCAGATGGCTGCCTCGGTGTGTTGACCAAAACAAATTCCTCGTATGTGTAAACGTACTTGGCAATAAAATACGATTCTGATTCTGATTCTGATAAAAAAACAATTTAAAAAAAAAAAAAAATTTTTACCTGCCTTGTCCTGATCTCCTGGTGGTGGGTGGGTTCCTGTACAGAAAAAGCAACTCAACTTAAAAACCTATAACAGCAAGATGTTTTTTGCTGCAATTTAACTTTTTCAAACCCAGTATAAACATCAAATACAGTTAATGTTGGGCAGCATACTTTACACTGAGTTACTGTTGCCTTGGTTTTGCCTACATTGGCTATGACTGGGACCACTACAGCACTGTCCTAAAATAAATCTGCCCTTTGACCCCTAAGATTAGACATTTCCTCAAGAATCTGCACTCTGCTCAGCCTGCTCTGCTCAGCCTGGCCTCAGTCCAACACCACACCTCCTGCAGCTGTGGGCAGAACCAGGAAGTCACTCCCCCTCTCTCTGTCACGCAGTTTCAGAGAAATCGAAACCTAACTCTGCCTTTGTCAATTTCTACCACATTCTCCAGTTGCTCTTCAGAACCTGGTGCTGAATACATTACATAGAAAAATCCACAGACATTTCTACACATGATCAAAAACTTTCCACCCCAATGTGTGTGCATTTCTGTGTGTATGTGTGTGAGTGTGTGTATGGGAGAGAGTATCTGTGTTTTTGTGTGTGAGTGTATGTGTCTCATTTCTATGTGTGTTTGTCTGTGAAAGTATGTGTATTTTTGATTGTGTGTATGAGACAACAGAGGCATCATTGATACACTAATTATCTATAAAAATTGAACAAATACATTGAAGTTATTGATTAAGATAAATTATTTTAACTGTACAGTTGATTATATTTTTGTTATTTTTAAATAAAGCAGGAGATCATTTATTTTAGTAGTTCTAACCTGCTTGAGAGATTTTGACTAATTCCTCCTTCCAGACTTCCTCCAGTCGCTCTTTCAGTTCAGAGACAGATTTCCTCACAGCCTCAAAAGAGATGTGTGGACTGACAGCGATGCTGGGAAAGTCTTCAGGTCCAACAGGGGCACAGAGAGACTGACAGCTCTGCAGACAGACAGACAGAAGAAAACCCGTCTTAATACTGATTTCTATGCAGATGCAGATGCCAGGAGCAGATCTTTGTAAATGAGGAAAATGCCTCACCATGTATGTACATTGTACACAGTGCAGACTGTCAGAAAGCCAGTGAAGTTACCTGAAGGAATTGGATGTGATCCTCTGTGTGTGAAATCTGCTCCATCTGAGCATTTGTCCTCTTCAGCTCAGCAATCTCCTTCTCCAGTCGCTCCAGGGGTCCTTCAGCCCGACTCACTGCAGCCTTTTCCTGATCTTTGATCATCACTTTCACTTCAGAGCACCTTTTCTCAATGGAGCGGATCAGCTCAGTAAAGATCCTCTCACTGTCCTCCACTGCTGCCTTTGCAGAGCACTGTTAGGAGACACAGAGGGAGGAGAGCTGTACATTTTAACGAGGCCTTTCACTCAGCTCTTACTGGGACCCCAGACAGCCTGTTCCCCACAGCGTGGCTCAGTGGGATTGAGCCCCACAGGGCTGGAAAGTGGCCCAACACTGGGCCCCTCACTGGCTGACTGGAGGAGAGCCCTGACTGAGCCCTGAAATGGCTCTTCCAGCAGCCAGCTGTTGTCTTCTCCTCTGGTCAGTACCCACCTTGAGTGACTGCACAGCCTGTCTCACATCCTGCAGCTCCTTCTCTCTCTCCTGGATTCTCTGCTGGAGTTTAGTCTGTGTCGCCCCCAGCTGCTTCTGCAAATAGATGATTTTTTCATACCATTTTCCAAATTAAAATATATTTTCAATGTACAGCAGGTCAGGGTGTATAATGTACTGGTCTTACAGGTAAAGCTTCTAAACTGTGTGAGTGAACTAGCTGCTCCAGCCGTGTTGATTCCCAATCAGGGAGTGAATAGGGGGGTGAGGGGTGTGAACAGAGCTGTCACAGAGAGCTGACTTGGGTTCACTTCCTGCTTTTACTGCTTTATCACTGTGGACTTCAGACTCGGAAATCACTGCGTTTTAAAATTAATTGTTCAAATGTATTCAACATTTCGAAATTTACTTAATAAATATATCAAATTCAATAACAAAACAGGTCATCATTTTACATACTGCTTTATCACTTCAGCTGTGGAAATCACTGCATTGTTAAACACTTTTTAAAAATTGTATCAAACATTTCAGAGTAAAATGTACTCAATGAAGAATAACCTTCATATTGCAGAAATGAGCAAAGATGATGTCTGGATTACTGTAAAAATTCATGAGTGTTATGTGTAAGAGTTTCAGTCTTTACCTGTTTCTCAGTCCTTTCTGCTGCAGCTGAGACTGTATCATGGCCTCTGTGTTCATCCATCGTACACAGATAACAGATACACTGCTGATCAGTACGGCAGTAAACCTCCAGAATTTTGTCATGATGAGAGCAGATCTTCTCCTGTAGGTTTCCAGTGGCTTTGACCAGTTTGTGCTTCTTAAAGACAGGAGATTCATAGTGAGGCTGGAGGTGAGTTTCACAGTAAGAGGCTAGACACACCAGGCAGGACTTCACAGCTTTCAGCTTTCTCCCAGTGCAGACATCACACGCCACGTCTCCAGGTCCAGCGTAACAGTGAGCAGGAGGAGCAGCTTGGAGTCCTGTCTTCAGTTTCTCCACCACTTCAGCCAGCATGGTGTTTTTGCTCAAAACAGGCCTTGGGCTGAAGGTCTGTCTGCACTGGGGACAGCTGTAGACACCAGTATTATCATTCTGATCCCAGCAGCCCTTAATACAGCCCATACAGTAACTGTGTCCACAGGCAGTAGTCACTGGATCCTTCAGTAGATCCAAACAGATTGCACAGCTCAACTGGTCCTGATCGAGTAAACCTCCACCTTCAGCCATTTTACTGCTCACACTGACAGGGACAGAGTTCAGTTTCGTTTCTCTGAAACTGCGTGACAGAGAGAGTGGGAGTGACTTCCTGGTTCTGCCCACAGCTGCAGGAGGTGTGGTGTTGGACTGAGGCCAGGCCGAGCAGAGCAGGCTGAGCAGAGAGTGCAGATTCCAGATTCCTATTGTCCATGTTTGACTTTCTTTGATCTGTTATGGAGTAAAGGAACACTGGTATTTTTAGATAGATAGATAGATAGGTTGATAGATGATTAATTAATCCCACAGGAAATTATTGTGATATTTTGTGATATAAATACTTCTCATTTAGATAAAAGCTAATTTTTTCCAGATCAGTCCATAATCGATCCATACTTACATGTACTCAGAAATACAGGTTAAAAAATTAATTTGTAGATTCTCCTAACTTATGAAACAATTCCTGCTTACCGGGAAATAAATTCCAGAAAAGCAAAAGCTATAACAGAACAACACAGCAATTCAGAGCGGCTTCAGGCTGCGATGGCAGTGCCCCACCTGTGATTTAAACCTGTAACCCTCTGGGTCACAAGCGAGCTCTTTCATGGGGAATTTTACCCATAATCCACATTAATATGCTGTCTTTGTCGTTCTTAAAGTATCAATACAACAGTATTTACACATTTCTTTTAGATGTAAGATGTAGTGCTTAAAGGAAGACAAAGTACAACAACAACTTCCAGTTCAGCTTACTAAGACTAAAATCCCCATAATGCATTTCTTACTCCTGTGGCTATGACCACATAAAAACCACAAGCAGTCTGGGAAAATGAGGTTGTGAAGCACTATCCATCATTTGTAAACCTGAACTGAATGCTGATGTCGTCATTGCATTAGTGATATCATAAAAAAATTATTTAATAAGTCAAGCACAACTGCACATGTACTCTGGTATCCCACAATGCACTGGGTTCTACAGGTAGAACAGTCATTCATACCCATAACTTTTCCAGCTATTGATTCAGCCCAATGCGGCTGACAACGTTTACAGTAGTTTAAAAGGTGAAAGGTGTTTACAGTAGTTTAAAAGGTGAAAGCTGTTTACAGTAGTTTAAAAGGTGAAAGGTGTTTACAGTAGTTTAAAGGGTGAAAATGGATGAATGGGTCATTTTGATTAAGGCACCATGTTGCAGTATTCACTGCAGGTTTAAATGCTTAAATGTGCTGTTTGACAGACTGGCCTGTGCAGCGGAGTCCAGCCATGTTCCTGCTGCTCCTGATTCCGTGCCAGTGGCACTAATGTCAAGTGATACTTTATTATTGTGTTTTAAAGGATTTTAAAATCAGAATTACATAAAGCCTTACGATCCACTGCACAGCCACTTCATCCACTTCATAACAATTTCAGCAACAACCGCAGACCGTCACAGGGAGTGTCATGGCAACCATTCCTTTATTTCACTTCATTCTTCTGGTAAACAAGCAGGGCGTATGTTAACCAACACTGCCCAGTACATCACAAGACAACAACAGCCATAAAACAGGGCCTTCTTGATTTTACAGCAACACCTACATATACATGCCATTACTATGATGCTGTGATAAATTCCACACATGGTAATGGGCGGCATCCTTCCCATAATGCACAGAAGGCTGTGTGATTGTGCTTCAGAATCTGTGCTCACATGAACAGTGTACTACAGGAATCTATGAGCTTTACAGTCTGTTTCAGAGGATCCTCAGATACACGATATTGGGTTGAATATTCCTGCTCTTATTTCACACAGAGAAGCTGTGTTCCTGAAGCAGGAGAGGAAAGTCCCACAGTGATCAGAGCTGTGTCACCAGACCAACCTGCCCAGCCAGCTTCAGAGCTTCAGCTTCAGGGATTCAGCTTCAGAGCAGCAAGAAGGTCCTGGGTTTGGATCCAGCCTGGGCCTTCCTGCATAGAGATTGCATGTTCTCCCCGTGTCTGCATGGGTTCCCTCTGGTTTCCTCCCACAGTCCAAAGACATGCAGTATAGGCTGATTGGAGACTCCAAATTTCCCACAGGTATGAGTGTGAGAGTGCATGGTGTGTGTGCCCTGCGATAGATTGGTGGCCTGTCCAGGGTCTATTCCTGCCTCTCGCCCAATGCACGCTGGGATAGGCTCCAGCACCCCCCGCGACCCTGCCCAGGATAAGGGGGTATAGATAATGGATGGATGAATATTCATTTTTAATAAATAATAATTAACAATAAAATAATAATAATAAAGAGAAATCAGTGTGAAGATCTACACAGATAAAAGCAGATTTGTTCACAGATTTCTGTTTTTTGTGCGGTATGATGAAATGTCAGGTAAAAGCATATCTAAGGGAGACTGTAGTTAGGATGTGGTTGCCATGGAAACACAGTTACTGAGGGATGCACCTGGACCAGCACCAGAGGTTCTGCTGGATCACTGACAACTCAGGAGATGATATAAAACAATTTGTCCTTTTTTTATGAATTCAGCACTTTTATTTCATTTTCTGCCTCAAATGACAAAGTGTTTTCTGCTTCACACCCCCAACAAATCACAAAAAATAAAAATGAAATCATGCTGTTATACCAGTTGGTAACAAATAAAGGTAAAAAATAAAAACAAACAAAGTGATTTCTTTATTAACCCATTTATAATTCAATCAGGTTGGAGATCCTTTATGCAGTAAAATGTTCAGTGTTAAATGGACTCAGATGGCATGTGATCCCAGTTAGAACTGAAATTTTACAGCGCACTCGTGCATACTGTACACTGGGACACAAGCATAAGAGTGGCTGCCTGAATGGTGTGACCAAGACCTGAAGTTTTTTCTGTTTGTATTTCATTGATTTAATCATTTGATGGCTAATCTTTAATTTAATTTAAATCATGTTCTGTCTCATTTGCTGCGATCATTCCACTGGCTACCAGTCGCCGCCAGGATCCGGTTCAAAGCCCTGACCCTTGCCTCCACTGCTGCCAACAGGACAGCCCCCATCTACTTGCAGGACATGACTCGATTCTATGTGCCTGCTCGACCACTCTGCTCAGCGGCAGCAGGGCGCCTTGTAACCCCTCCCACCCGCCCAAAGGGATCACAGAGCTTCTCCACCCTAGCTCCCCAGTGGTGGAACGAACTCCCCATCCCTCTCCGAACCTCCCCCTCACTACCCATCTTCCGCCGTGGCCTGAAGACTCATCTCTTCAGACTATACCTAGACTAACCACCACCACGCTGTATATTTCACTCTTTAAAAAAAAAAAAAAAAAAAAAACCCTTTTCATGACACTTGTTACATGTTGCCCCATCCCAGCACTTTTTGGTAATTTGTATTTGTCCTAATACTGTAGCTTATTCTTCTGCCTAGTTGGCTTTGCAGAGGTTAGGTCTGAATAGTGTTCACTGTGTGAACTGTGTTCTTGGCTAGAAATAGCTGTACAAAATAAGTATTGTACCTTACTGAACCTGTGTTTAGCAGTTGTCTATGACCATGAAATGCACTTTTTGTACGTCGCTTTGGATAAAAGCATCTGCCAAATAAATGTAATGTAATGTAATTTGAGTGTTTTTCCCTCTTTAATTACAACTGATCTTCCCTTCACTCTCTGCCTCATCCCAAATCACAGTTTTACAGAGGATCCAATAGTACGAACGCCAAACCCAGGATAGAGGGGCTGAGTGAATGTGGTCTGGATTCCATTTTTATTTCAACCAGTTAATCTTTTAAAGTTCAATATTTAATTTAATTGAACTCATTTTCTGTCGCATTTGAGTGTTTTTCCCTCTCTTTAATTACAACTGATCTTCCCTTCACTCTCTGCCTCATCCCAAATCACACAGTTTTACAGAGGATCCAACAGAATAAACCCAAAACCCAGGATAGAGGGGCTGAGTGAATGTGGTCTGGACTCTGTGCAGGAGAGTCATTGTGTCACAGACACTGTAGAAGGACAGAGTTCCTGCCCTGTGATCCAGGTACACTCCTAATCTGGAGGAGGGGGGAACAGGGATTTCAGTGCACTTAGCATTGTGCCTGAAAAAATAACCGGAGGCTTTACGGCGCAGACTCCAGGACTTGTTATTATATCCCAGAACAGAGTCATAACCCTGCCCTTTCCTGCTGATCTCTTTATATGACACTGCTATCTCAACCCCATGCCCACTCCACTCAGCCTCCCAGTAACAGCGTCCAGACAGACCCTCTCTGCACAGCACTTGGGCCCAGCACTCAAATCTCTCTGGATGATCAGGATATGACTGGATCTCTCTCACACGGGTCACCTTTCTGTTCCCCTCAGACAGAGAGAGGTATTTATTCACTGTGTTGGGGTCCAGAGTGAGCTGACAGGAATCTGATGGGGGAGAAGAGAGCTCCTCTTACATATTTTACACATTTCACATATTTTACATATTTTTATGTTTTCTCGATCAATGTCTTTTTGTGCACACTTAACTTTTTATCCTTGATCATATCTTTTCAGTTACATTTCACTTAATTTTTTAATTTCTTCAATTCTTATTGTACTGAATTTTCACCTATTGCTATGATCATAAATATTTTTTATAATTATCCATATTGTTCTTGTAACTTTCTTCACACAGCCCTACTGTAGGACATATATTATTATATTTGATTCATATGTTCAATACCAGGATGCCTTCAGCTTAATTTACAGGGATCTGACTGTGAAGAGGAGGTATGAGATCCCTAAAGCAAGTCCGTTATGAATATAGAACATTATATAAATCATCTTTTTCTCCATATTACCTCAAAATCTCCTCTTGCTTCATTGTTTAATTAAGGTTTAATTCCAGACTCACATTGTAAGAAGTCCTCTCTGGTCCTGGGCTCATTATGGACTTCTTCCACTGTAAAGAGAGAGATCAGAAGAAAGCTTAATTTCCAAAAGCTTAATTTTAGTTAACTAACTGGTGCTAGTATGGTCAAAAAACTGGAGCACAGAGAACAAGATAGTGGTACAAACTTTAAGCGTAACTTCTAAAATGAAAAATAAAACTTTAAACCTTGTGATAAAACATAAAAGTATTTCAGCCGTAATAACCTGTTATAGAAATCTTCACTAATTCCACCTGGCAGACGTCCTCCAGTCGCTCTTTCAGTTCAGAGACAGACTTCCTCAGAGCCTCAAAAGAAACGTGTGCACTGACAGTGATGCTGGGAAAGTCTCCAGGTCCAGGAGGGGCACAGAGAGACTGACAGCTCTGCAAACAGACAGACAGATAGACAGGGAATAGTCTCAATACAGATTCTTGTGCAGATGTCAGTAACAGATCTTTGTAAATGAGGAACACCCCTCACCTTGTATGTACAATGTACACAGTGCAGACTGTCAGAGAGCCAGTGAAGTTACCTGAAGGAACTGGATGTGATCCTCTGTGTGTGAAAACTGCTCCAGCTCAGCATCTCTTCTCCTCAGCTCAGCAATCTCCTGCTCCAGTCGCTCCAGGAGTCCTTCAGCCCGACTCACTTCAGCCTTCTCCTGATTTCTGATCAGCTCTTTTACCTCAGAGCGCCTTCTCTCAATGGAGCGGATCAGCTCAGTAAAGATCCTCTCACTGTCCTCCACTGCTGCCTGTGCAGAGCGCTGTTAGGAGACACAGAGAGAGGAGGGCTGTACATTTTAACTAGGCCTTTCACTCAGCTCTTACTGGGACCCCAGACAGCCCGTTCCCTACAGTGTGGTTCAGTGGGATTGAGCCCCACAGGGCTGGAAAGTGGCCCAACACAGGGCTCCTCACTGGCTGACTGGAGGAGAGCCCTGGCTGAGCCCTGAAATGGCTCTTCCAGCAGCCAGCTGGTGTCTTCTCCTCTGGTCAGTACCCACCTTGAGTGACTGCACAGCCTGTCTCAGGTCCTGCAGCTCCTTCTCTCTCTCCTGGATTCTTTGCTGGAATTTACTCTGTGTCGCCCCCAGCTGCTTCTGTGGAAATATTTGCTTTCCCCATTAAAACAATATTTATTGTATATTTACTGTATGATGACAACTCAATTGTATCTGCCATTGTAATGTTTGGATTTATCTGAAATTTTATTTCCATCTTGTTTTTACTGTCCTGTTGTTGTATATATATATATATATAAACAGATGCAATGTAAAAGTTTTGCGAGTCACTCTGGATAAGAGCGTCAGCTAAATACCTGTAATGTAACAAATCAGCAATGTACAAAAAATTAAAAATAAAACAACAACAGGACAGTAAAAACAAGATGGAAATAAAATTTCAGATATATATATACACACACACACGCACACTATATACATGTTAAGGTTGAATATCTATAGCTGAATGGTACAATGGCAGTGTCCTACCCTGGAATCGAAACTGTGGCCTTTAGGGTACAAGACCAGTTCCTTTCGCATTATACTACTAATTACCACTAATACTACTTATATATCTATATGTATATCTACATGGCTGTTATCACAAACTCCTCCAGAATGAGGTCATGAAAGATATCTTAGAAGACCAGTGTTCACTTTCTACTCTGATTCTTACTCTCTCTACTTCATCACTGTGAATCTGAAATCTGAGATCAAGTCCTTGTACAATTTTACTGAAACACACCTGTGGTAAAAAAGCTTTGACAACCCATTCTCAGAGCAGCTATTAAAATAGTATGATATGTGATAAAGTGAAATGAGTCTTTATAATATGAACCATCTTAAAAAGGTCCAGTCCTTACCTGTTTCTCAGTCCTTTCTGCTGCAGCTGAGACTGTATCATGGCCTCTGTGTTCATCCATCGTACACAGATAACAGATACATTGCTGATCAGTACGACAGTAAACCTCCAGAATTTTGTCATGATGAGAGCAGATCTTCTCCTGTAGGTTTCCAGTGGCTTTGACCAGTTTGTGCTTCTTAAAGGCAGGAGATTCATAGTGAGGTTGGAGGTGAGTTTCACAGTAAGAGACCAGACACACCAGGCAGGACTTCACAGCTTTCAGCTTTCTCCCAGTGCAGAAATCACACGCCACGTCTCCAGGTCCAGCATAACAGTGAGCAGGAGGAGCAGCTTGGAGTCCTGTCTTCTTCAGTTTCTCCACCACTTCAGCCAGCATGGTGTTTTTGCTCAAAACAGGCCTTGGAGTGAAGGTCTGTCTGCACTGTGGACAGCTGTAGACACCAGTATGATCATCCTGATCCCAGCAGCCCTTAATACAGCCCATACAGTAACTGTGTCCACAGGCAGTAGTCACTGGATCTTTCAGTAGATCCAAACAGATTGCACAGCTGAACTGGTCCTGATCGAGTAAACCTCCACCTTCAGCCATTTTACTGCTGACACTGACAGAGACAGAGTTAAGTTTCGTTTCTCTGAAACTGCGTGACAGAGAGTGGGAGTGACTTCCTGGTTCAGCCCACAGCTGCAGGAGGTGTGGTGTTGGACTGAGGCCAGGCTGAGCAGAGCAGGCTGAGCAGAGAGTGCAGATTCCAGATTCCTATTGTCCATGTTTGACTTTCTTTGATCTGTTATGGAGTAAAGGAACACTGGTATTTTTAGATAGATAGATAGATAGATTGATAGATGATTAATTAATCCCACAGGACATTATTGTGATATTTTGTGATATAAATACTTCTCATTTAGATAAAAGCTATTTTTTTCCAGATCAGTCCATAATCGATCCATACTTACATGTACTCAGAAATACAGGTCAAAAAATTAATTTGTAGATTCTTCTAACTTATGAAACAATTCCTGCTTACCAGGAAGTAAATTCCAGAAAAGCAAAAGCTGTAACAGAACAACACAGCAATTCAGAGCGGCTTCAGGCTGCGATGGCAGTGCCCCACCTGTCATTTAAACCTGTAACCCTCTGGGTCACAAGCGAGCTCTTTCATGGGGCGTTTTACCCATAATCCACACTAATATGCTGTCTTTGTCTTTCTTAAAGTATCAATACAACAGTATTTACAATTTTTTTTAGATGTAAAATAAAATGCTTAAAGGAAGGCAAAGTACAACAACAACTTCCAGTTCAGCTTACTAAGACTACAATCCCCATAATGCATTTATTACTCTTGTGGCTATGACCACATAAAAACCACAAGCAGTCTGGGAAAATGAGGTTGTGAAGAAAAGAAAAAAATTAATCATTTGTAAACCTGAAATGAATGCTGATGTCATCATTGCATCAGTGATGTCATGAAATTATTTAATAAGTCTAGCAAGACTGCACATGTGCTCTGGTCTCCCACAATGCACTTGGGTTCTCCAAACTTCCAACAGAAATGTTACAGGTAGAATAGTCATTCATACCCATAACTCTTCCAGCTATTTATTCAACCCAATGCGGCTTACAATGTTTACAGTGGTTTAAAAGGTGAAAGGTGTTTACAGTAGTTTAAAAGGTGAAAGATGTTTACAGTAGTTTAAAAGGTGAAAGGTGTTTACAGTAGTTTAAAAGGTGAAAGGTATTTACAGTAGTTTAAATGGTGAAAATGGGTGAATGGGTCATTTTGATTAAGGCACCATGCTGCAGTATTCACTGCAGATTTAAATGCTAAATGTGCTGTTTGACAAACTGGCCTGTACAGTATACCTACATTTACCTACATATAAACGCCATTACCATGATGCTCTGACAAATTCCACACATGGTAATGGTGGCATCCTTCCCATAATGCACAGAAGGCTGTGATTGTGCTTCAGAATCTGTGCTCACATGACCAGTGCACTACAGGAATCTATAAGCTTTACAGCCTGTTTCAGAAGATCCTCAGATACACGGCATTGGGTTGAATATTCCTGCTCTTATTTCACACAGAGAAGCTGTGTTCCTGAAGCAGGAGAGGAAAGTCCCACAGTGATCAGAGCTGTGTCACCAGACCAACTTTGCCCAGCCAGCTTCAGAACTTCAGCTTCAGGGATTCAGCTTCAGAACAGCAAGAAGGTCCTGGGTTTGGATCCAGCCTGGGCCTTCCTGCGTAGAGGTTGTATGTTCTCCCCGTGTCTGCATGGGTTCCCTCTGGTTTCCTCCCACAGTCCAAAGACATGCAGTATAGGCTGATTGGAGACTCCAAATTTCCCACAGGTAAGAATGTGTGAGTGAATGGTGTGTGTGCCCTGCGATAGATTGGCGGCCTGTCCAGGGTCTATTCCTGCCTCTCGCCCAATGCACGCTGGGATAGGCTCCAGCACCCCCTGCGACCCTGCCCAGGATAAGGGGGTATAGATAATGGATGTATGAATATTCATTTTTAATAAATAATAATTAACAATAAAATAATAATAATAAAGAGAAATCAGTGTGAAGTTCTACACAGATAAAAGCAGATTTGTTCACGGATTTCTGTTTTTTGTGTTGTACGATGAAATGTCAGGTAAAAGCATATCTAAGGGAGACTGTAATTAGGATGCGGTTGCCATGGAAACACAGTTACTGAGGGATGCACCTGGACCAGCACCAGAGGTTCTGCTGGATCACTGACAACTCAGGAGATGAACATTGTGACAGAAAAAAATAAAACAATTTGTCCTTTTTTATGAATTCAGCACTTTTATTTCATTTTCTGTCTCAAATGACCGAGTGTTTTCTGCTTCACACCCCCAACAAATCACAAAAATTAAAAATGAAATCATGCTGTTATACCAGTTGGTAACAAACAAATGTAAAAAACAAAACAAACAAAGTGATTTCTTTATTAACCCATTTATAATTCAATCAGGTTGGAGATCGTTTATGCAGTAAAATGTTCAGTGTAAAATGGGCTCAGATGGCATGTGATCCCAGTTAGAACTGAAATTTTACAGCGCACTCATGCATACTGTGCACTGGGACACAAGCATAAGAGTGCCTGCCTGAATGGTGTGACCAAGACCTGAAGTTTTTTCTGTTTGTATTTCATTGATTTAATCATTTGATGGCTAATCTTTAATTTAATTTAAATCATGTTCTGTCTCATTTGCTGCGATCACTCCACTGGCTACCAGTCGCCGCCAGGATCCGGTTCAAAGCCCTGACCCTTGCCTACACTGCTGCCAACAGGACAGCCCCCATCTACTTGCAGGACATGACTCGATTCTATGTGCCTGCTCGACCACTCCGCTCAGTGGCAGCAGGGCGCCTTGTAACCCCTCCCACTCGCCCAAAGGGATCACAGAGCTTCTCCACCCTAGCTCCCCAGTGGTGGAACGAACTCCCCGTCCCTCTCCGAACCTCCCCCTCACTACCCATCTTCCGCCGTGGCCTGAAGACTCATCTCTTCAGACTATACCTAGACTAACCACCACCACGCTGTATATTTCACTCTTTAAAAAAAAAATTTAAAAAAACCCTTTTCATGACACTTGTTACATGTTGCCCCATCCCAGCACTTTTTGGTAATTTGTATTTGTCCTAATACTGTAGCTTATTCTTCTGCCTAGTTGGCTTTGCAGAGGTTAGGTCAGAATAGTGTTCACTGTGTGAACTGTGTTCTTGGCTAGAAATAGCTGTACAAAATAAGTATTGTACCTTACTGAACCTGTGTTTAGCAGTTGTCTATGACCATGAAATGCACTTTTTGTGCATCGCTTTGGATAAAAGCATCTGCCAAATAAATGTAATGTAATTTGAGTGTTTTTCCCTCTTTAATTACAACGGATCTTCCCTTCACTCTCTGCCTCATCCCAAATCACACAGTTTTACAGAGGATCCAATAGTACGAACACCAAACCCAGGATAGAGGGGCTGAGTGAATGTGGTCTGGATTCCATTTTTATTTCAACCAGTTAATCTTTTAAAGTTCAATATTTAATTTAATTTAACTCATTTTCTGTCGCATTTGAGTGTTTTCCCCTCCCTTTAATTAGAGCTGATCTTCCCTTCACTTGCTGCCTCATCCCAGATCACACAGTTTTACAGAAGATCCAACTCTCCGAACCCTAAACGCAGGATAGAGGGGCTGAGTGAATGTGGTCTGGACTCTGTGCAGGAGGGTCATTGTGTCAGAGACGCTGTAGAAGGACAGAGTTCCTGCCCTGTGATCCAGGTACACTCCTATTCTGGAGGAAGAGGGGACAGGGATTTCAGTGCACTCAGAATCGTGCCAGAAAGAGTAACTGGAGCCAGAGCGGCATAAACTCCAGGACTTGTTATTCCATTCCAGAGCACTGTCACCACCCCGCCCTTTCCTGCTGATCTCTTTATATGACACTGCTATATAAACCTCATCCCCACTCCACTCAGCCTCACAGTAACAACGTCCAGACAGACCCTCTCTGCACAGCACTTGCTCCCAACAGTCAAATCTCTCTGGATGATCAGGATATGGCTGGATCTGTCCCACCCAGGTCACCTCTCTGTTCCCCTCAGACAGACGGAGGCGTTTATGCACAGTGTTTGGGTCCAGTGTGAGCTGGCAGGAATCTGATGGGGGAGAAGGGAGCTCCTCTTACATATTTTACACTTTTCACATATTTTACATATTTTTATGTTTTCTCAATCAATGTCTTTTTGTGCACACTTAACTTTTTATCCTTGATCGTATCTTTTCAGTTACTTTTCACTTAATTTTTTAATTTCTTCAATTCTTCTTGTACTGAATTTTCTATTGCTATGATCTTTATTTTTATATTAATCCATATTGTTTTTGTAACTTTCTTCACACTGCCCTACTGTAGGACATATATTATCATATATGATTCATATGTTTAATACCAGAATGACTACAGCTTAATTTACAGAGATCTGACCGTGAAGAGTACGTATGAGATCCCTAAAGCAAGTCCGTTATGAATATAGAACATTATATAAATCCTTTCTTTCTTCACATTACCTCAAAATCTCCTCTTGCTTCATTGTTTAATTAAGGTTTAATTCCAGACTCACATTGTAAGAAGTCCTCTCTGGTCCTGGGCTCATTATGGACTTCTTCCACTATAAAGAGAGAGATCAGAAGAAAGCTTCATTTCCAAAAGCTTAATTTTAATTAACTAACTGGTGCTAGTATGGTCAAAAAACTAGAGCACAGAGAACAAGATAGTGGTACAAACCTTAAGCGTAACTTCTATAATAATAAAAAAACTTTAAACCTTGTGATAAAACATAAAAGTATTTCAGCCGTAATAACCTTTTATAGAAATCTTCACTAATTCCACCTGGCAGACGTCCTCCAGTCGCTCTTTCAGTTCAGAGACAGATTTCCTCACAGCCTCAAAAGAGACGTGTGGACTGACAGTGATGCTGGGTAAGTCTTCAGGTCCAGGAGGGGCACAGAGAGACTGACAGCTCTGCAAACAGACAGACAGGGAATAGTCTCAATACAGATTCTTGTGCAGATGTCAGTAACAGATCTTTGTAAATGAGGAACACTCCTCACCATGTATGTACAATGTACATAGTGCAGACTGTCAGAGAGCCAGTGAAGTTACCTGGAGGAAGTGGATGTGATCCTCTGTGTGTGAAAGCTGCTCCAGCTCAGCGTCTCTCCTCCTCAGCTCAGCAATCTCCTGCTCCAGTTGCTCCAGGAGTCCTTCAGCCCGACTCACTTCAGCCTTCTCCTGATCTCTGATCAGCTCTTTCACCTCAGAGCGCCTTCTCTCAATGGAGTGGATCAGCTCAGTAAAGATCCTCTCACTGTCCTCCACTGCTGCCTGTGCAGAGCACTGTTAGGGGAGACAGAGAGAGGAGGGCTGTACATTTTAACTAGGCCTTTCACTCAGCTCTTACTGGGACCCCAGACAACCTGTTCCCCACAGGGTGGCTCAGTGGGATTGAGCCCCACAGGGCTGGAAAGTGGCCCAACACTGGGCACCTCACTGGCTGACTGGAGGAGAGCCCTGACTGAGCCCTGAAATGGCTCTTCCAGCAGCCAGCTGTTGTCTTCTCCTCTGGTCAGTACCCACCTTGAGTGACTGCACAGCCTGTCGCAGATCCTGCAGCTCCTTCTCTCTCTCCTGGATTCTCTGCTGGAATTTACTCTGTGTCACCCCCAGCTGCTTCTGTGGAAATATTTCCTTTCCTCGTTAAAACAATATTTATTGTATATTTACTGTATGATGACAACTCAATTGTATCTGCCATTGTAATGTTTGGATTTATCTTAAATTTTATTTCCATCTTGTTTTTACTGTCCCGTTGTTGTTTTATTTTTTGTAAATTGCTGATTTGTTACATTACAGGTATTTAGCTGACGCTCTTATTCAGAGTGACTCACACAACTTTTACATTGCATCTGTTTATATATATATATATATATATATACACACACTATATACATGTTAAGGTTGAGTATCTTGCTGAATGGTACAATGGCAGTGTCCTACCTGGGAATCGAAACTGTGGCCTTTACTACTTGTACTACTTGTATATCTACATGTATATCTACACGGCTGTTAACACCAACCCCTCCAGAGTGAGGTCATAGTAGATATCTTAGAAGACCAGTGTTCACTTTCTACTCTGATTCTTACTCTCTCTACTTCATCACTGTGGATCTGAAACCTGAGATCAAGTCCCTGTACAATTTGTGGTAAAAAAGCTTTGACAACCCATTCTCAGAGCAGCTATTAAAATAGTATGATATGTGATAAAGTGAAATGAGTCTTTATAATATGAACCATCTTAAAAAGGTCCAGTCCTTACCTGTTTCTCAGTCCTTTCTGCTGCAGCTGAGACTGTATCATGGCCTCTGTGTTCATCCATCGTACACAGATAACAGATACACTGCTGATCGGTACGACAGTAAACCTCCAGAATTTTGTCATGATGAGAGCAGATCTTCTCCTGCAGGTTTCCAGTGGCTTTGACCAGTTTGTGCTTCTTAAAGGCAGGAGATTCATAGTGAGGCTGGAGGTGACTTTCACAGTAAGAGGCCAGACACACCAGACAGGACTTCACAGCTTTGCGCTTTCTCCCAGTGCAGACATCACACGCCACGTCTCCCGGTCCAGCGTAACAGTGAGCAGGAGGAGCAGCTTGGAGTCCTGTCTTCTTCAGTTTCTCCACCACTTCAGCCAGCATGGTGTTTTTTCTCAAAACAGGCCTTGGAGTGAAGGTCTGTCTGCACTGGGGACAGCTGTAGGCACCAGTATGATCATCCTGATCCCAGCAGCCCTTAATACAACCCATACAGTAACTGTGTCCGCAAGGAATAGCCACTGGATCCTTCAGTAAATCCAGACAGATCGGGCAGCTGAACTGGTCCTGATCCACTGAGATACTGGCTTCAGCCATTTTACTGCTCACACTGACAGAGACAGAGTTAAGTTTCGTTTCTCTGAAACTGCGTGACAGAGAGAGTGGGAGTGACTTCCTGGTTCAGCCCACAGCTGCAGGAGGTGTGGTGTTAGACTGAGGCCAGGCTGAGCAGAGCAGGCTGAGCAGAGAGTGCAGATTCCTGAGGAAACATTTAATCTTGGGGTCAAAGGGCAGATTTGTTGAGGGACTGTGTGTGTATTGTGAGCAGTGAAACCCTGTATACATGTGCATGGGATGCACTGTGGGGGACATCTGAATCAGAAATGCAGAGATGATCCATATACATAATATCTGCACACAGACAGCCCGCTGGCCAAAGGTGACCAAATCATTTTGGGAAAGAGTGAGTATTATATGGAAATAAACCAAATAAAACAGCAGAGTGGTCTTCAGTTGCATGTTTAGTAGGAAACAGTTCCACCAAAAATAAGGTTTCATTTTAAATATTAAGAATAATCAGAGAATAACATGTGGATTATTTTTCTGTTATTAATTTCAATAAAAAAGAATCTGTAAAGTGCCTTATGTTATTGTCCATGTTTGATTTTATTTCATGTATAATGAAGTATTTTTGTGATCTAGCTCTTTGTTAATGTAATGTTCAGTTATGCGTGTTATTACAATAAAATAAATAAATATAGCTGCAAGCAGCGATGTTGGGGGCCAAGCAACGAGAGTGAGCTTTAGTGCATTGGGGCTACTTTGTCATGGACTGCAAACCTTATCCAAATACCATCCAAACCAACTTTGGTGTGTATTGGATGTAAGGGTACATCTGTAATAATTATTTGCAAATTGCTCATTTGAAGTGGTGCTTTTGTGCCACCGACGGTGGAAGTGGCACGGAATTTTACGCACATGACCTGCATGGGTCCCTCTGAAAGGGCCAACTTTCGGTTCTCAACCTCAGCAACGGATGTAATGTCACCCCCCTGCAGATATCTATGATTTCGCTCAAAAAGCCAGTTTCCCCATTGGGCTCCATTCATTTTTGACAACAAAAATAAAATGCTTCCACTCAAATACTGATGTTAACTCTGTGCATTAGGAAGAAAAATTACTTATCACTAGAGGTAAATCTTTTTTCCACACATATTAATTTTTTATTTATTATTTATTTTCGCCTATGTCTGCGCTATCCTCGTTGTACACGTCATGTAGGCATGTGACCAAGGACACAACTGAGCATGTCTGTTGAGCAAAAAAATTATATTTCCTGGTTCTGATGTACTCCCCATAGGTTTTCCCAACCATGCTCCCCCCATCCCCCTTCCACACATCTGCAGGAGATTAGCATGCTGAGTTCAGGAACGGGGGAGGGGGGGGTGATGTGGGGTGTCCCAGGTCACATGATTACACAATGCAAACAGGCAGGGGTGAGGGGCATGTCATTGTAAGCAGTAAATATTATTTTTCTCATTGCTCTCAACTATCTGTGGGTCTGTAGTTCAGATCTCTGTGGGTCTGTAGTTCAGATCTCAGTGGGTCTGTAGTTCAGATCTCTGTGGGTCTGTAGTTCAGATCTCTGTGGGTCTGTAGTTCAGATCTCAGTGGGTCTGTAGTTCAGATCTCTGTGGGTCTGTAGTTCAGATCTACGTGGGTCTGTAGTTCAGATCTCTGTGGGTCTGTAGTTCAGATCTCTGTGGGTCTGTAGTTCAGGTCTCAGTGGGTCTGTAGTTCAGATCTCTGTGGGTCTGTACTTCAGATCTCAGTGGGTCTGTAGTTCAGATCTCTGTGGGTCTGTAGTTCAGATCTCAGTGGGTCTGTAGTTCAGATCTCTGTGGGTCTGTAGTTCAGATCTCAGTGGGTCTGTAGTTCAGATCTCAATGGGTCTGTAGTTCAGATCTCTGTGGGTCTGTAGTTCAGATCTCTGTGGGTCTGTAGTTCAGATCTCTGGGTTGTAGTCAGATCTCGTGGGTCTGTAGTCAGATCTCGTGGGTCTGTAGTTCAGATCTCTGTGGTCTGTAGTTCAGGTCTCAGTGGGTCTGTAGTTCAGATCTCTGTGGGTCTGTACTTCAGATCTCAGTGGGTCTGTAGTTCAGATCTCTGTGGGTCTGTAGTTCAGATCTCAGTGGGTCTGTAGTTCAGATTCTGTGGGTCTGTAGTTCAATCTCAGTGGGTCTGTAGTTCAGATCTCAATGGGTCGTGTTCAGATTCTGGTCAGTTAGATCTCTGTGGGTCTGTAGTTGAGATCTCTGTGGGTCTGTAGTTCAGGTCTCAGTGGGTCTGTAGTTCAGATCTCTGTGGGTCTGTAGTTCAGATCTCTGTGGGTCTGTAGTTCAGATCTCAATGGGTCTGTAGTTCAGATCTCTGTGGGTCTGTAGTTCAGATCTCAGTGGGTCTGTAGTTCAGATCTCAGTGGGTCTGTAGTTCAGATCTCTATGGGTCTGTAGTTCAGATCTCAGTGGGTCTGTAGTTCAGATCTCTGTAGGTCTGTATTTCAGATCTACGTGGGTCTGTAGTTCAGATCTCTGTGGGTCTGTAGTTCAGATCTCTGTGGGTCTGTAGTTCAGTTCTCTGTGGGTCTGTAGTTCAGATCTCTGTGGGTCTGTAGTTGCTGCAGAATCATGTGAGTCAGGGCTGAATCATCCTCTCCTGGTGACCCCCCAGCAACCTGCTGGAGTCCAATACACACACACACACACACACACACACACACACATACACACACACACACAACACACACACACAACATCACACACTACACACCATGCACACACACACACAAAACCACACACACCACACACACCCACACACACACACACACAACCACACACCACACACACACACAACATACACACACCACAACATCGCATGCACACACACTACACATCACACCACACACACACCCACACACACATGCACACACACATACACACACACACACACACACACACAGTGTGAGCTGAACGATAAGCAGCGTGCTGTGAGCTGAATGGTGAGCAGTATGAGCTGAATGGTGAGCAGTGTGCTGTGAGCTGAATGGTGAGCAGTGTGCTGTGAGCTGAATGGTGAGCAGTATGAGCTGAACGGTGAGCAGTGTGAGCTGAACGGTGAGCAGTATGAGCTGAACGGTGAGCAGCGTGCTGTGAGCTGAATGGTGAGCAGTGTGCTGTGAGCTGAATGGTGAGCAGTATGAGCTGAACGGTGAGTAGTGTGAGCTGAACGGTGAGCAGTATGAGCTGAATGGTGAGCAGCGTGAGCTGAACGGTGAGCAGTGTGCTGTGAGCTGAATGGTGAGCAGTATGAGCTGAACGGTGAGCAGCGTGAGCTGAATGGTGAGCAGTGTGCTGTGAGCTGAATGGTGAGCAGTATGAGCTGAATGGTGAGCAGTATGAGCTGAACGGTGAGCAGTGTGCTGTGAGCTGAATGGTGAGCAGTATGAGCTGAACGGTGAGCAGTGTGCTGTGAGCCCTCTCACCTGCACTGAGCTGAGGATGAGGTCGAAGGCTAAGGCTCTGCACATGCTCCTGATGTTGAAGAGTACGTGTGCCACCTCTGTAGCTAACTCCATAGTAGTCTGGAACAGAGGAACATATGCTCACACACTCACCTACACACACAAACACACACAGTTATACTTACATGCTTACACATACACACATACAAACACACACACAAAACCACACACAATTATAAGCACATGTGCAAACATAAACGCATACAAACACATACAGACATACACACACACACACACACACACACACACAAGCAGGAACACACTCACACACACATCTATTCACATATTCAAACATACGCGCATATTAACACACACATACAGACGTGCACATACACTCACCCACACACAGAAGCACGTACACTCACACACACACACTTACACATACACACAGAAGCACGAACACAGTCACCCACACATACACACATACACACAGAAGCACGAACACGCTCACACACACACAAACACGCACGTACACTCACACACACACACTTACACATACACACATACACACAGAAGCACAAACACTCATACTCTCACACACATGCCCGTACACACACACACACACACACACACGCACCTACACATACACACTCACACACACACACGCACGTACACACTCACACACACATGCGCTTACACATACACACAGAAGCACGAGCGCACACACTCACACTTACACATACACACATACACACAGCAGCACAAACACACTGACACACACACACAGACGTACACACTCACACACACACACACCTCCAGAATGATGTGTTCCACAGTGATCTGAATGGCTCTGTTCCTCTCTGAAGTCTTCCCTGGTTGTCCTTCCTTGTTCCTGGTGAGGAAACTGTCAGGGAAAACACTGGGGCAACAGAGGGGCAATTAGCACTGTTCTGGGGGGTAACACATTACATTACATTCACAGAGCAATATACCTGCACTGGGGTAACAGAGGGGCAATTATCACTGTTCAGCGGATAACAAGTAGCAATAAAACTACCCCAAGGCATCAGAGGGGCAATTAGCATTGTTCTGGGGGGTAACAGGGAGAAATACAACTCCACTGGGGTAATAGAGGGGCAATTAGCACTGCTCTGGTGGTAACAGGGAGCAGTGTAACTGCACTTTTTAGAAACCCCTTGGCAGTCCATTATTATCGAGACAATATTAACTAACTATAGAGCCAGTTAGACGAAGCTATTTCCAAGCTACCGTGTAGCCAACAGGTTATAGATTCTGTTCCCCTTTATAGTAAATAGTCGGACAACACATATCTTGCGATGTTCAGTCTTTGAAAATATTACTAATTTCAAAGGATTTTAAACTTTTGTTAAGAAGCACAAGGTATAACCATAAAGGCAACAGTCACTAGCTTGGCTAACTAGTAAGCAAGCTATTTAGCTGTACTATGCCTTCCCACAGTTCTGTAAACGTGGTCTGAGAAGAGAATGAAGCCATTGTGCAGATAGGCCCCGTCATGTGAGAAAGCCACTGTGCAGATAGGCCCCGTCATGTGAGAAAGCCACTGTGCAGATAGGCCCCTTCATGTGATGAAGCTGTAAAGCTACTATGGTTGTCCCAAGACCCTGTTACAAATCTCATCGGTTTTGTTTTTAACCAATCAGATGCAATCAGAAGAGTGATATTTGCTCATATTTTTTCTGTTTTGTTCAGCCCAGAATTTTTTTGATCCAGGAAAAATATAAAATATTATTGCCTGTGTATCTGCTATCAAATTGAATGGAACTGGGTGGAACCACATGACCATGTTTCCATTATAGTTCTTATACAGTTCATTGGGTGATGTGCATGTATGCATATTTTCTGCAGACTGGTGACATCACAGGTGATCAAAGGATACTGGGTAATGTAGTGTGTCAGGTCATCTTCCAAGGCTTCTGCCACCACCTCACTAAGGGACTGGTACACCTGCAGAGAGCTGAAACCAGTCTCTGTACCACCACCCTTAAACACAGGCAAAGCCACTCATACAATACACACTTATACCTTTATACACAGATAAAAACACACATGAACTACCCATATACCATACCTGAACACATAGGCTGTATCGTATACCCTTATACACAGAACATACCATATAACCAGATAGAAAGACTGTACCATACCCTAATAGATAGTCTGTACAATAAAAACAGGTGTGCTGTTTACCAAGACAAAAAATGTAAACTTCTTAAGAAAAGTCCCGTCCAAGTGACAGGACACTCACAGCTTTTGGGTTCTGAGGCAGTTTGGGGCTCGCTGACTTCTTTCTGCATGATTTGGAGAGAACCACAATCAGTACACACACGCACGCGCACGCGCACACACACGCACACGCACACACACACACGCACACACAGACACAGACACGCACACACAGACACAGACACAGACACACACACGCATACACACGCTGCACACACACATACACACGAACACACACACACACGCATACACACACGAACACACACACACACATTACATTACATTACATTATAGGCATTTAGCAGACGCTCTTATCCAGAGCGACTTACACAACTTTTACAAGGCATTTTTACATTGTATCCATTTATACAGCTGGATATATGCTGAAGCAATGCAGGTTAAGTACCTTGCTCAAGGGTACAACGGCAGTGTCCTTACCCGGGAATCGAACCTACAACCTTTCGGTTACAAGTCTAGTTCCTTACCCACTGTGCTACACTCCGTCCTACACACGCGTGCACGCGCATACACACACGAACACACACACACGCATACACACACGAACACACACACACACACGCACACGCGCACGCGCACACGCACACACGCACACCACACACAGACACACACACACCTGGTGTGTGGTGGCAGTAAAGAGGTCTGCAGTGATGGAACTGTCCTTTTCTCTGTGCTCTTGCACAATGCACCCACTCCCCCAGCAGGGGGCACAGTGGAGAGGCTGAAATGACATCATCCTGCAGATCACACCCACCTGCACACATCACAGTTCTGCCTCTCCCTGTCAAACCTGTTGACGGCACTGCATGTGAGGACAGTGTTGATTGGCCTTTGCCTCCAGGTTTCCATGGCAACGTCGTCTCAGTGCTGCCCTGGACACAGACAGCAAGGACTGCTGTTATCACCTGAACAAACCATAATATATAACATAATTACACGAGACAGTTCTTCTGTGGCAGCCGCTCCATCCACTATGAATGGGATTAAAGCAGATTCCCTGTGTCCAGCAATCTGCACTTATAATTAAAATGTGCACTACCCACAATCCCATCTACCCCCCATCATGTCTCAGCATTGCCTCCCCAGACTTACCGTCTCTGCCGTAGCGCTCTCTGGCTCCAACAGCGGCAGACTTCCGGGGGGGTGGGGGGTGTGGTTCTGTTCTTTCTGTACTGCTGTTCTTTACCGTGTTCTGCTCTTCACTCTGTTCTGTCTGTACTGCTGTTCTTTACCTTGTTCTGCTCTTTACCCTGTTCTGTCGGTACTGCTGTTCTTTACCTTGTTCTGCTCTTTACTCTGTTCTGTCTGTACTGCTGTTCTTTACCGTGTTCTGCTCTTCACTCTGTTCTGTATGTACTGCGGTTCTTTACCTTGTTCTGCTCTTCACTCTGTTCTGTCTGTACTGCTGTTCTTTACCTTGTTCTGCTCTTTACTCTGTTCTGTCTGTACTGCTGTTCTTTACATTGTGCTGCTCTTTACTCTGTTCTGTCTGTACTGCTGCTCTTTACCTTGTTCTGCTCTTCACTCTGTTCTGTCTGTACTACTGTTCTTTACCTTGTTCTGCTCTTTACTCTGTTCTGTCTGTACTGCCGTTCTTTACCTTGTTCTGCTCTTTACTCTGTTCTGTCTGTACTGCTGTTCTTTACATTGTGCTGCTCTTTCACTCTGTTCTGTCTGTACTGTGTTCCTGGGTTGCCTTGACAGCAGGTGTCTCTCTCCAGAGAAGTCTTCTGCAGCAGTGTGTTTAGCTGTTGCCATGGTGCTGTGAAACACCTGTCAGCAAGGGGAGGGGTCAGCTGGTCTGCAGCTACAACAGGAAGTGATGCAAGAGGTTGGTTTGTGTTCCAGTTTCACCTCCTCCTCTTCCAGGAACAAGGAACACCCTGTTGTGGCACATCTGACTGGGGGGGGGGTGCTCAGGTTCAAGAGGACACTTAATATGCTCTCACAAACACACACACACTACCTCACACACATATATACCATATACCATACACACTCTCTCTCACACACACACTCTACCTCACCCACATATATACCATATACCATACACACTCTCTCACACACACACACTCTACCTCACCCACATATATACCATATACCATACACAGTCTACCTCACCCATATATATACCATATACTGTACACACTCTCTCTTTCACACACACACTCTACCTCACCCACATATATACCATATACCATACACACTCTCTCTCACACACACACCTACCTCACATATATACCATAACATCACATCACCTCACCATATATACATACTGTACCTTCTTTTCACACACACACACACACAGTATTATATATGCACATACACACACACATACGCACAGTATTATATAAGCAGTTTTATATATGCAAATACACACACAGTATTATATATGCACAAACACACAGTATTATATATGCATAGTTTTATATATGCACATACACACAGTATTATATATGCACACACACACTATTATATATGCAGTTTTATATATGCACATACACACAGTATTATATATGCACAGTTTTATATATGCACACACACATAGTATTATATATGCACACACACACAGAGTAATATATATGCACGCACACACACAGTATGGTTGTGTGTAGATGACTGACAGGCCATGCCATGCACACAGTGTGTTACTCCCTCTCCACTTGGTACATGCATTAGAGAACCTGGCTTGGGGGGAAGGGCTGACCTTTGACCCTGTGAGCATCACAGCGATCCACTATTTACGGCCCAGGCATCCAGCTCTGTGACCCTTCCGCCAAGGAGGCTGGGTGAAGCAGTGCACGGGACCCGCCCCTCAATGCATATTCAGAAGGAGACGGTCAGAAATTCCAGCACCCGCGCGGACTGGCAAGCCTCACAATGCATTCATGGGAAGTCAGTAAGATGAAGTAATGCATTCTGAAGTGTATTGATTCAAAGTACACATAAGCATATGCACGTATCAATTGACTACCACAACAAAGCTGAGAATGGTTATGGGTACAGTAGCATTAGCCACACACAAGTTTAAAGTGTAGTTTTATTATCCCATTCTTTACAGAGTGTAACAGACTTGGCTTGTATTGTTACCCATGACAACACAATGGACCTCAAACAAACAAATACACAAACATTTCTACTTTAGTGTTTTTTTTTTTTGTTTTTTTAAGTTTCTGGGTTTAAAAAACATTTTTTTTAAAACAGTTCAATTCTCTATATACACATTTTTTAAAAATATTTCCACAAATAATATACATTTTATAAAGAATTATTTTTATAAGTGAGAAGCAGTTCCTCATTTGGCACATATCACACACACACATGCACACACACTCACACGCACACGCACACGCACACGCACACGCACACACAAGCGCGCGTCCACACACAGGCCGCTGGAGGATGGGCGTTCACAGAGCTGTGAAGTTTTGGGGCACCTTGTTTTCCAGTAAAGCTGGGAGTATATTTGCCGTGGAAACGAACTTTGGCTAGACTGTAAAAGCTAAGTGATGTGAAGCGACGCGTTCGCAGAACAGACTCAAGTCCGCACGGCCTCCGCATCGCACTCATCCCCGCCGGCTGAAACAGCTGGAACGTCTGCACACAGGTGTAAAGGATCCCCTGCAGCTGGAACGTCTGCACACAGGTGTAAAGGATCCCCTGGCAGCTGAAGCTGAAGGTGTAAGGACCTGCAGCTGGACGCAGCAACAGACTCAAATCCTGCACGAGCTCTGCACACGATGTAGCACCTCATCCGCCCGGATGAAAACAGCTGGAACATTTGCACACAGGTGTAAAGGATCCCCTGCAGCTGGTCTAAATTACCGTACGGGTAATTCTCTTTCTTTTCTTTTTTGCAGCGCTAAATAAACTAACGCAACTTTAAAATCACAGACTTCCCTGTCAAAGTTTCTGCCCCTTTACCGCAGCCACTGTTGCTGCTCATGTTCACGTCGTCACTTCCGTGTTTCCTGTGGCTATCACAACTGCTGAATCTGAATAGGCGCCCCCCACTGGTGTGGAGAGTCACTACACAAACAGTCTGAAAACGCAAGGATTATACACACGCGTGTTGGGCTGCGAGTTTGCCCAAGTTCGCCGCCTTATGACGTATATGGCTCCTATGTGCAGTATAACCACAGTGTCCATTACAGCTCCTATATGCAGTATAACAGTATAACACCCAGTATGACCAGTATAAGAGTATCCATTGTAGCCAGTATAACTAGCATAGCCTCTATATAAAGTACAAGCACTGTAAGCAGAACACACACTGACACCATTTCCATGAGTGCCTTTTGGCTGAACTGCAGGAGGACCTTAAAATGACCTTTAAGACACAGGCCAGCTGTCTAAGGAGGGAGCGGACGAATGAAGAAATGAAGGAATGGAGGGGGAACAGACGAGTCTCCCTGACTGGGGCGGGCGCTGGGCACACCCGTTTGCTGCGGTCATTTGACGGTATTTCTGTTGTTTTTTTAAAGTGCCTTTCAGCTGCAGGTGAGGAGGGGCGGGGGCTACGGGGGGCGAGGATGATCCCAGAATGCCTAGCACACAGAGATGGGGAGCAATGTGCCACCAGGGGGCGGAGCCAGGAGTGTGGGCAAGCTTATTGGCACATGACTCAGAGAAACTCCCAGGCAGGGGGTGGGTTCCAGATGGGGGGGGTCCCTGATATTCCCCTACTATTCTCTGGACTGGTAGAACAGGATGTACCCCGACTCAGAGTTTTTGGAAATGTCGGAGGTCAGACCGTAGAACTCCTCGATGGCCTGGGCATCGATTTTCTGCACAGAGAGGGAGGGGCATGGGGAGAAAAGGGAGGGGCGTGGGGAGGAAAGGGAGGGGCATGGGGAGGAAAGGGAGGGGCGTGGGAGAAAAGGGAGGGCATGGGGAGAAAAGGGAGGGCATGGGGAAAGGAGGGCATGGGGAGGAAAGGGAGGGGCATGGGGAGAAAAGGGAGGGGCATGGGGAGGAAAGGGAGGGGCATGGGAAGGAAAGGGAGGGGCATAAATACTAAATATTTCAGCAGCAGAGAAGCTCCTGTGTCCTTTAAAAATTGATTTAATGGACATGAAACTTTTGAAATTATTTTATGTCACTATAAATTATAAAGCCAAACACTACAAAGATAGTCACAGCAGTATAAATAATATATTTTACAGTCATAAAATATAACCTACATCATACAGAAAGCTTGTGTACATATATTAAAAAGCATTCACTGACCTCTACAATGTCATCGTCGAAGAGTAACCAGAAGCCGTGGCTCTTAACGATGGTGATGTAATGTCCGCGGTTTGGACCGCTACGGAGACAAACCATGTGACAGCTTCAAATAACGCCAGTGCATTACGCCACAGTCATAACTCAACACCGGTACCACCACAAACAGCGTGACACTACACCTCGGGTGCCAGGGAGACAGTCGACATGGCAACGCACCACAACCCCACAACCAAACATCCAGTAATAAATACTCTCATATGATTAATACTCCTGCTTGAAAACGTGTGAGAGAAAGAGGGATGGGGAAGAGAGAGAGAGAGAGAGAGAGAGGGATGGGGGAAAGAGAGAGCGAGAGAGAGAGAGAGAAAGAGGGATGGGGAAGAGAGAGAGAGAGAGAGAGGGATGGGGGAAAGACAGAGCGAGAGAGAGAGAGAGAAAGAGGGATGGGGGAAAGAGAGAGAGAAAGAGGGATGAGGAAGACACAGAGAGAGAGAGAGAGAGGGATGGGGGAAAGAGAGAGAGAAAGAGGGGGAAGAGAGAGGGTCGGTACCTGCCACAGTGGACGACCACGGCGACGAGGTCGTACATGCGGTCGAGGTTGCGGGCGTCGGCAGACGTGTTGAAGAGGCGGAGCTCCAGGGGAAAGACCACGCGATAGGACAGCTTGGTGTAGCGGTGCAGCTGCTCCATGTACTTAAAGCGCTTCAGGTGCAGAGCGAGGATCATGGGTAATCTCTTCACCCTCATCCTGACGAGACACACAGGAGGAGGAATCATCTCAAGCACACGCACACACACACACAAATACGTATATACACACACACATGCACGGTCACACACACAGACGTACGCACACTCACACACATATGTACGCACAGCCGAACACACGCACGCACAGAGAAACGCACAAACACACACACACACCGCTTCTGTGCTTCTTGCTTGCTGCAGCAGGTCTCACAGTAGTATTTGTATTCACTGCACAGGGTCTCTGTGTTGCTGAAGTCCCTGCAAAGACAGTTTACACATTTACACAGCATTTACACTGCAGTTACACAACACACATTTACACTTCAGTTACACAGCAGTTAAACTGAGGCATTTTCCTATCTTAGGCAGTGTGTTATGGAGGTGTTTTCCTACATTAGGCAGTGTGTTATGGAGGTTTTTTCTTACCTTAGGCAGTGCGTTATGGAGGTGTCTCTACATCAAAACCAAAGCCTCAACCATACTAACCACCGAACAGGTCCAGGAAATCCTACATCCTACTGCTCACACTGCAGGTAACATCCACAACTCTAGCATACATCAAACACCAACCATATACATCAAACACCAACCGCGTTAAAAACAGTACGGCCACAGTAATGCAAGCAGCACTTCCAATCACTAACAATTCACACCCTTAAAAATGGGAACGTTCTAAAATCACTTCCAAAGCTGTGAATGTTTCAGAGGGGGTGGGGCTTACTGTCTCACAGTTGAGGCAGCGCGTCTCATTGGTCAGCGTGCCCTGGAAGATGTCGTGCACCCAGGTGGGCTCGGCCTTGTTGTCCTCGGTGTCCATGGCGATGGTGCCATTGCGCAGACGGCCGTTGGGCTGGTCCTGTCGAGCCTCCTCCTGCAGGGTGTCCGCCACCGTGTTCAGCAGGTAGTTCAGGAACTCGTGCGCATCCTGCTGCATGTAGTTATCAAACAGGTCTGCAAGGGGGCGACAGAGAGGCTGGTTATCAGCCCTGTTTATACCCAAACTAGCTTTACTTTTTTATGGTGCATGCGTGTAGCATGGTTCACATTTAGAGTAGCCCCGCCCCCTCATCATAGTGCATGTGTACAGTAGCCCCGCCCTCTCCCCATGGTGTATGTATGCAGTAACCCCGCCCCCTCCCCATGGCGTGTGTGCACCATAGCCCCGCCCCCTCCCCAAGGCGTGTGTGCACCATAGCCCCGCCCACTCCCCATGGCGTGTGTGCACCATAGCCCCGCCCCCTCCCCATGGTGTGTGTGCAGTAGCCCCGCCCCCTCCCCATAGCGTGTGTGCACCATAGCCCCGCCCCCTCCCCATGACATGTGTGCACCATAGCCCCGCCCCTCCCCATGGCGTGTGTGCAGTAGCCCCGCCCCCTCATCATGGCATGTGTGCACCATAGCCCCGCCCCCTCCCCATGGCGTGTGTGCAGTAGCCCCGCCCCCTCCCCATGGCGTGTGTGCAGTAGCCCCGCCCCCTCCCCATGGCATGTGTGCAGTAGCCCCGCCCCCTCCCCATGGTGTGTGTGCAGTAGCCCCGCCCCTCCCCATGGCGTGTGTGCAGTAGCCCCGCCCCTCACCAAGGCGTGTGTGCAGTAGCCCCGCCCCTCCCCATGGCGTGTGTGCAGTAGCCCCGCCCCTCCCCATGGAGTGTGTGCAGTAGCCCGACCCCTCCCCATGGAGTGTGTGCAGTAGCCCCGCCCTCCCCATGGCGTGTGTGCAGTAGCCCCGCCCCTCCCATGGCGTGTGTGCAGTAGCCCCGCCCCTCACCATGGCGTGTGTGCACCATAGCCCGCCCTCCCCATGGCGTGTGTGCAGTAGCCCGCCCCTCACCATGGCGTGTGTGCACCATAGCCCCGCCCCCTCCCCATGGCGTGTGTGCAGTAGCCCCGCCCCCTCCCCATGGCGTGTGTGCAGTAGCCCCGCCCCCTCACCGTTCTCCTTGCGCAGGCGGGAGATGAACTTCTTGGGCGGGATGACGCCCACCTTCTTCTTCTGCGTGGCGATGCTGTGGAAGAGGTCGGCCAGGCAGGTGAGCAGGTTCTCCTTCTTCTTCTGCTGAGCCTTGTAGGCCAGCACGTTCTCGCGGAACGGCCGGCAGAAGTACAGCGCCTGCAGCACCGAGTTGCAGTAGCACGTGTTGCCAAACTGCCGGAGACACCACACATCAAACTTTATTTAAACCTCAAAAAGTTGACAGACCGCTCAGCTCCACCCACCGAGGACACAGATGGGCTTGCTCTGCCTGGGGGGGGCGGGGGGGGGGGCACACAGCACAGTACAGGCCTTGGGGAGGAATGCAGTATTGTGGATCCAGTCCTCAAAACTCTGCGATTTCACTCCACAATTTAAGCCCTACCCTTGTTGCAACATGGAGATTGAAATGACTGACACTTACGTTGACCAATCCGAAGTAGTGTTCATTGATTGGAAACTGCTCCGGACCAATGTCTTTCTCCAGGGCGGAGGCATTGGTGCCCTGTGTTGAAAGAGGAAACATCAGATATACATATGCGCAGATACACACACGCACACATACGCACGCATATGCGCAGATACACACATGCACAACATCAGATATACATATGCGCAGATACACACACGCACAACATCAGATATACATATGCGCAGATACACACATGCACAACATCAGATATACATATGCGCAGATACACACACGCACACATACGCACACGCACATACACACGCATGCATGCACGCACAGACACACGCACACGCGCGCACACACAGACAGTCTGCACAGGAAAAATATTGCAAAAATTGCATTCAATACAGTTTCACTGACAGAGTTTACATCCACAACTGACACCCTGCACATCCATTACTAAAAATAACCTAAAACCATAAAAGTTCTATAACTGAAATATATAACCAAATAACCAACAGGTGGGACTAGAGGGGAACTAAGATGCAGTGGTTTTCCTGTCTGAGTCAGAAGATAGCCAGGAAAAATCAGTGCGTAGATTACAGGAATTAAACCTCACCAAATCTTTTTTGCCTTTCCTGATGCTGGTGAGGGTCTGGAGAGACAAGCAAACTACCTGTCCTGCCTCATTTTCTGTCTTATCTCATCATGGGCCAACACCTCGCGATTTTACTAGTTACTCGTGGCCTAAAAGCAGTTAGCAAAGACTAACAATCAATCGGATCTTGATCTGTTGACGTTTTTGCTTGGAAGTAACTGCAGCCTAACTGGTGACAGGTGGCACGACGTGTGCGTATTCACTGGCGTGAGCACCCTGCGTTGAAGAAGATCAGACTTCGGCCAAACACAGCACTGCTGTTATTTTCAAAATCGCATTTTCCACAATCCCCAGCGAATACGAATGTGTACTACGGCGTCCCCGCTGACTTGCTGAGAACATGTCACACCAGAACACGACCCCAACGTCTGGTCTAAATCTCTGGCTTTGATTTACTGCGCGTGCTTGTCCGGAACCCTGGCAACACGGGACGACTTTCAGCGCCTCCGCCGCAGAACGCAAGGCACCATTTAAGCACAGATTAGCCTAGTTCGGCTCCTGAAACGGAGCACTGCAAAAAAGCAGACAAATAGCGGCATCTTCAAATAAGTTCAAAATATTTTTGCAGATAATCAAGCAGCATGAAAATTGGTCCAATTTTGAGACCTACTGTGACCACAACCAGTTGATAGTGTACTAATCGCGTCAGATCGTCAGCTAGCTAGCTAGAGGACTGCGTTTGTTAGCTAACGTCACGACTGGTGGCAGCCACTGACCCGTCTCACACTTCAGTACCCCAGTTTTACAGTGGCCTGGCGAAAGTTAGGCCAAATCCTGGACCACTTCCGACGCAATCGCAATTTATGAGCATCTTTAAAAGGCTCCCATAGTCTGATGCGTGTTGTATTGTGCATATTTTTAACCACGAGAATGACATCATTGTTAACACACAAGACGCAAGACTAGCTAGCAGGCTAGTTAACCCTGTTTTTAGGCATCGCATCACTTACCATATTACAAATGGAGGCGATGTTTCTGACAGTCATTTAGTTTAGAGAGTCCCCCTCACCGCCATCTTTATAAATTAAACATTATTACGAGAGCACGATGACGCTGGAAAAGATACTTCGGTCACAGCCAGGGGGCCAGACTGCAACCCACAGTTTTCAAAACAACCCCTGTCGCGACCACCGAAATCAGACCGGCGGGCGCGCAGTGGTTGCGAAGACTTGCAGTATGCACAGATGCAAACAGATAAAGGTCTAAAGTATCTAGATAAGTCTATATTACTGGGTAAAACCGTATCATTTCATTTAAAAAACAGACACGTAGATAGTAAACATCAATAGTCGCAGCAGGTTGCTGGGATTTGGATTACAATCTGTAAACTAGAAAAAACACATCCCGCCCACCAAACTAGGAAAGCGCAGCGGTTACTGTGAAGTCCATGGTTCTGTATCATAATGGACAGGGCGCAGAACCAATCATAAGCCAGAAAGGACTGGAGAATGGAATTCTGACCAATTAGATAGCCACCGAGACGGTATACGAAGTACGGGGAAGGTGTATGGAGTGTGAATAAAATACTGTGGAACTGAAGAGTGTGGGAGGGGCCAGGCAGTGAAGCACCCGGAAGTGCGCATATTGAGGGAAAAAGATCTTGCTGCCGATTTAACTCAATGTAGAAACCAAGTTGATTTGACAACCAAAATAAAAAAAAAACTTAATCGGTCAATTTTTTGTGATAATACATTTCATTGTATAGTTGATACTGTTCTAATGATTGTTTTGTCCGAAGGTTTTGGGAATATATAACGTTCAATACCTTTTTTATAACAGAAATGCAGTAGTGCCCCCGACCATTTTTTTTGTTGATGCAGCCTAAAAATAGCCCAGCTCTTTCCAACAGTCTCATACCACATTGAACTACTGTTTTAATGAAACCCTGACGCCCAACAAATTGTACAAAGTGCATTTTTGAATCTAAATGTATTTGAATATTTCATCATATTTGTGTTTCCTCGTGTATTTCTACTTACAGACCAGATTAGGTTTAGGAAACCTGCCCAGAAGTTTAAACACCACAGGTAGGACAGTCTGTGACTAGCGTCAAACGGTCAAGCGATGCAAAACCATAGACGTGCGAAACACAACTTGATTCAAAAATGAATGGTGGCCTATCTATAATATGGTTGCAAAAATGTATGTTTCCATGTACAAATGCAATGATTCGTACACAAGGTAGTCGGGGTGGATTGTCCTGTAGCCGTGGACTCCAGTCTTTCGCTCTACTGCGCTTGCGTTGGTTGCAACGGCAATATGGCTGCGCCCTAGTTTGGGCTTCATGCGCCAGTGAGCGCTAACCATAGCAAATCAGTGGGTGACGCCATGAAGCACTTCGTCCATATTTTTATACGGCACTGTTACGCTAATGCTAGCACACGAGAATAGTGCGCATGTCCGTAAGAGCCATGTTTCCCAGAATGCACCACGCCCGGCAGCTCATCTGCGCGCTTTATCACCCGGCTTCCTTTCATCTCGGCCGTCGAGGGGAGAAGACGTGGAGTGTCGCCGCTCCAATGGGTCCGCAGTTTTCAGGCATGTATGTACCTAGCTGTGCCTCCATTCTTATTAGTTAAATAAATACGAATGTTGTGATCTTTTTAATTGTACCTGACAGGAACTGACATTAGCTCAAGTATTATCGAGCTATTCTGCTGGTTAGAATTGCTTAACCTTTGCTAGGGTAGGTATGCCACAGGTTTGAGAAAAGTGAATTTAAATTTGTTGCATTGCTATGGATTAATTGGACGTCCAGTTAAAGAGCATTTCGTGCAAAGTTGGTTGTCGCATATATTGCGGAATGCTTTTTAAGTGGACTATAAAGTGTATAGTAGCGTTCGCGGATATGGCTAACGCTAACCGGACCAGACACCACGTGTCCGTGCACGACCCAACGGGCTTGCTGGATTTAGCCTGATTATATTAGAGTAAATTTAGTAACACACACCGAGGGACGTATGCGGGCCAGAAGTTTGCAAAAAACAACAACATATGTCTACAAACACCCAACTTCAGCCAGCCCGTGTGTGTGTGTGCAGGAGCGATTTTGCTAGCTGGTCTTAATTTGTGCTGTTGAAATGTGTAATCTGTAATTTTTGTGTCCTAATGTGTCTAATCTGTGCCCTTAGTGTTCTGGGGGGTTCTGGAGAAGCGAGATCAACTCTGGATGTGTGGTGGAGTCTAGGGTAAGGACCCGTGGCTGTGTTGGGTTGGGTTGGGGTCCCGTGGCTGTGCTGTTGGGTTGGGTGGGGCCCCTTACATACCCATTTAAGACTGCTGTGCTTTAAATGGCTAACACAGGGGGGCAGAGTACCTCTCGCTAAAACCTGGGGTGCAGGATTAACCCTGCCTTCGGATCCTGTCGTGAGAAACATGTCTGCACACGTGGGCTCACTGAGGGGTGAGGTCACAGTGAAGGGAAGGTTTTTCACCGCTGTTCTAGAACTCCACTGCTTTGAGTCACCGGTAGTGGGTGTGACATCAGCATTAGAATGTTCAGTTGAGAACACTCTAATCACGTGTGTGACTTCTTAGAGGGTTGTGCTCCAGGGGGCTGTGTGAGAGGACAGAACATCCGCTCCTCTTTCACTCGATCGTGTGTTAGAAGACTCTGCCAGGTTTCTGCCTGCATTGTGACGTGAGCTGGACTCTGCTGTCATTTCCAGGGACCCAGAAGGGATGTTCCTGTTGACCAGACCAGCCAATCACAGCTCACCGAGAACGATGCTGCCGTAGGACAACGCCAGTCCAGGCTAGCTAACTGCAGCTCACAGAAAGCAATGCCGCCAAAGACAGACTCCAGGCGAGGCTAGCCGATCACAGTTGGCTGTGAGTGGTAAGGATTTGGGGTGTTGCACTGGGAAGCTGATGAACCCCTTAAAGCTTTGCCCAGTCCAGGCTGTCTGTGCTGGGACTGGCCAACACAGGGGGGGAGAGAGAGCTCCTCTCTAAAACATGGAGCAGGGTTCCCATCTCTGCCCCACGTCCTGTCGGGAGGGACACGCCCACTGCTGCATATGACTGGGGGCGTGTGTGTGTGCGCAGCGAAGCTTTGTGAATCCCAAAACGGGCCTAGGGGGTGGGGTGTTAGTGGATTCATTCCAGTCAGCTGCCAGTTTAGGCCTTGGACTCTAGCCTGTCACTGACTTCCAAACTGAAGTGGCCAAAAACCTGCAGGCACAGCGGCCCTCCAGGACTGGAGTTAAAACCTGCAGGCACTGCGGTAATCTGTGGTTTTTGTGTCCTAATGTGTGTAATCTGTGCCCTTAGTGTTCTGGGGGGTTCTGGAGAAGCGAGATCAACCCTGGATGTGTGGTGGAGTCTAGGGTAAGGACCCGTGGCTGTGCTGTTGGGTTGGGTTGGGGACCCGTGCCTGTGCTGTTGGGTTGGGTTGGGGTCCCGTGGCTGTGCTGTTGGTTTGGTTGGGTCCGTGGCTGTGCTGTTGGGTTGGGTTGGGGACCCGTGCCTGTGCTGTTGGGTTGGGTTGGGGTCCCGTGGCTGTGCTGTTGGGTTGGGTGGGGCCCCTTGCATACCCATTTAAGACTGCTGTGCTTTAAATGGCTAACACAGGGGGGCAGAGTACCTCTCGCTAAAACCTGGGGTGCAGGATTAACCCTGCCTTCGGATCCTGTCGTGAGAAACATCTGTTCTCTGCACACGTGGGCTCACATGCATTTTAAATGTGTCTTTGCCCCTGATTGGCTGAGTACGCATGCATTTTAAATGAGCCCTGTGTATTTTCTGCAGGTAAGGCCCTCTCGCCCTGCGGACTGTCCCGTCAGAGCTGGAAGCCCAACCCCAAATGCCCCACCCCCACCCGGGTCAAATCCTGGCACAGAGGGACACAGTGCTGTTTGAGATCGTCGCATGGAACCACACACGCACGCGCGCGCGCGCGCGCGCACACATGCACAGACACACACACACACACACATACACTCGTCCTGACATCTGTGTGTGGCGGTGGAGACTAAGCTGATGTAGTTTCTGAATGGTGATGCTTGTTCTTGGCGCACTGGGCAGCCAGCGGTCTGATGTACAGGTAAATCTAAAGCTCTGACTGTCCAGGGTGCACAGGTAAATCTGAAGCTCTGACTGTCCAGGGTGCACAGGTACATCTGTAAAGCTCTGCCTGTCTCCAGTGTGCACAGCTAAATCTAAAGCTCTGACTGTCCAGGGTGCACAGGTACATCTGTAAAGCTCTGCCTGTCTCCAGTGTGCACAGCTAAATCTAAAGCTCTGACTGTCCAGTGTGCACAGCTAAATCTAAAGCTCTGACTGTCCAGGGTGCACAGGTAAATCTAAAGCTCTGACTGTCCAGGGTGCACAGGTAAATCTGAAGCTCTGACTGTCCAGGGTGCACAGGTACATCTGTAAAGCTCTGATTGTTTCACCCTATGATGGTGAAGATGACTAAACAGAACAAATAATAAATTTCAGTTAATGGAACATGTCGTCTCTGTCTGTCCTGTCCATGCCTTTTAAATAAAGTTGGTTCTTTTGGGGGCTATGAGCTGGTTGGGCTGGGTGAGGTATGGCGAGCTTCAGCTGGATGGGGGACTATAGTGGCGATTGGGGGGTTAGGGGTGAGCTGGTATTGAAGGGAGTGCATGGGTAGGGTGAGCTGGATTGGGGGGGTAGGGGTGAGCTGGAATTGGGGGGGGTTAGGGGTGAGCTGGTATTGGGGGGGGGGCTAAGGGTGAGCTGGTATTGGGGGGGCTAAGGGTGAGCTGGTATTGGGGGGCTAAGGGTGAGCTGGATTGGGGGGGTTAGGGTGAGCTGGTATTGGGGGGCTAAGGGTGAGCTGGTATGTGGGGAGGGTTGGGGTGAGCTGGTGATTGGGGGGCTGGGGTAGGGTGAGCTGGTATTGGGGGGGGTAGGGGTGAGCTGGTATTGGGGGGGGAGGGGGGGGGGTTAAGGGTGAGCTGGTATTGGGGCTAAGGGTGCTGGATTGGGGGTAGGGTGGCTGATGGGGTAGGGTGAGCTGGTATTGGGGGGGGGTTAGGGGTGAGCTGGTATTGGGGGGGGGGCTTAGGGGTGAGGTGCTTGTGAGCTGGATTGGGGGTAGGGGAGTGTATTGGGGTAGGGTGAGCTGTTTGTACATTTGTAAGTATTTAGGCAACTTGTCTCATTGCTGGTTGAATCCTGGTGTTTTTCCACAGTGCAACTGTGATGATCATCACTGACAGGGCAGCAATTAAGTATTTTTAGTTCTTAAATGTTTAAAACCTGGACTGAATCTTTCAAACAACCAAAAAACGTTACGGCGTTACAGAAATCTACATAAATCACGCAGGCGTGCATCCACACATACAGCACAGGGTTACAATGGCTCTGTGTTTGGGGTAGCACAGGGTTATAGTAGCTCTGTGTTTGACACAGTTACTGACATGAAAAGAAGACTGGTTCAGTAGGTGCACCCCAGAGGAGGTGCTTGGTTGGGTGCACCAGTCTGTTCCAAGCCTGGGCCATGTCCCAAACAGCTTACTTGCCTACTGAGTATGCTTGCTGAGTAGCTGGATGAAAAAATATAAAAGAAGAAATATTAAAAAAATAAAATTTTCTCAAAATCCCCGGAGGATGTTGTTATTTCCGGGGTTCCGCTGAGCACATTCGGGAGCCTGCTTTGCAAGAAGGAAACGGCCATTTTGGTCCCATAAATACAACTGGCCTTTTGGCTGCATTTTAAAGCTGTATCTCGTGATAATTCTCGTCCTCTAGACTTCATTTCCCTTTGTTAGACTCCCATAATGACCACCCTCGCTCTGTCACACACCCGCTCTCCCTCTCTCCCTGTTGATATGCGATGCGGATGTGAGCTGGGCCCGTGCGTTTTAAGTGTTTGCATTTCAATAAGAAACCCGGCCTGTGTTCCTCTGTGGGGGAGAGAACCCAGGGAATGTTCCGCCGCCTTTGGGATGTAAATCAGGCGGCTAAACAAACAGCGCTTCATTTTTCCTAACGCACTAAAAGGCAGAGCCCTCTGAGCCATAATGGAGCTTCCCTGTTTCAGCCAAGCGCTGCAGTTCATTCTGAGCTGGGCGCAATGTGCGCACGACCAACTGTGAATTATACAGCGAAGACAGAACACGCGTTTCAGAATAACAGCAGCAAGCGTTCGCATCTGACATGACGCGGGCAGTACATCTTAAATACAGATGCAGATTACAGTAGAAATGTGACTGCAGGTATTTCTTACACCTGAGAGACAGTCTACCCCTGATATAATTACACTGTGCAGGTATGTCTTACACCTGAGACACAGTCTACCCCTGATATAATTACACTGTGCAGGTATGCTTACACCCTGATATAATACACTGTCGGTATCACACCTGAGACAGCTACCTGATATAATTACACTGTGCAGGTATGTCTTACACCTGAGACACAGTCTACCCCTGATATAATTACACTGTGCAGGTATGTCTTACACCTGAGACAGTCTACCCCTGATATAATTACACTGTGCAGGTATGTCTTACACCTGAGACACAGTCTACCCCTGATATAATTACACTGTGCAGGTATGTCTTACACCTGAGAGACAGTCTACCCCTGATATAATTACACTATGGAGGTGTACGTCTTAGACCTGAGAAAAAAATTAAACAGAAACTTGGATATGTTGATATGTTAAGGAAAGCATACATTTATGTTAATGCTAATTTAAGGAAAGTCTGGTGTAAATGAATAACAGCCTTACTTGTGATGTATGGCCTACGATGGAGACCTTGTCTCACTGGATGATTGGGGGGTGGGTGTGTGTGTGTGTGTGTGGGGGGGGGGCGGGCGCACTATCCAGTCCAAGGGGAATGATGTGTACTGCAGCCAGCAGACAGCCACGCCCCTCTTCCTGTCACCCAGAGAAAAAGGGGGTGGGGTACTTCCTCCTCCCCCAGTGTGCTGCTCATTGGATGTGTATTCCTGTAAGCCAATCGCCTCCTTTCATTTTGGGACACTGGTACAGAGCCCAATACACACCCTCTCTCAGCCTAAAGGGGTGGAGCCTGAGGGGACACAGTGGTGTCATAGTGTGTGTGGTGAATGGGTGGAGCCTGAGGGCACGCAGTGATGTCATAGTGTGTGGTGAATGGGTGGATCCAGAAACACGTTGCCTCCATTCCAGCTATCAGCACAAGCTAACAAAAACAGTGCAGCAACTTAGCACTGACCAGGCCAACAACTACCACCAGTGATATAACATCATGCGACACCTGCTGTATAAATCCAGCTGGGTATGTCATTCATGCATGCTTATGAGAGTGGCTACGATACACTGTGCAGCACTTATGAAGGCATTACAGATGCTTCATAATAACCAGTACAGGTGAAGTGCTATGATTAATGCCCATCAGAGGAACAGGCATAGACAGGAAGAGGAAACAGAAGGGCAGACAGGAAGAGGAAACAGAAGGGCAGACAGGAAGAAGAAACAGAAGGGCAGGGTCTCCTGATGACACTTTCATGAGAAGCAGAGAAAAAGTAGAAAAAGCCCTGACCCCTCCATACTGACCTGTGGTCCTGCCTACTCAATACTGCACAATAAAGCAAAATCAAACCAGACCATTAAACAGATACACATGCAGACACTCTTTCACACACACACGCACATGCATGTACATACACAAACACACACATGCAAACACACACATGCAATGTCCTCACACAGTGAGTCTTCAGTCACAGCAGAGTTAGTGGTGGTGCCTGTTAAAAAAGAACCTCCCAGCCCTGACAACCACCCCTAGCGACGGCCTTGGCCAAGGGGGCAGTGAGTGCAAACCCGGCCAAACAAATCCTTTCATTCCATATTTCAACCTCTGTCATCACAGCCCTTATCAAATATGCATTCCACACAATAATGACCCAAGCACTGATGGAAAGACTGATTTGGAAGGGGGGTGGGGGTAATTATGAAAGTAGGACAAAGAGGTAAAGCCTATAACATAAGTAGGGTACCCAGAGTCAAGAGCATATGCATCTCTCATTCAGCTAGTACACACACACACACACACACACACACACACACACACACACACACAACACACAAACACAAACTCATATGCACACACAGGAGCAAAACTGCAATGCATACACATACATACACAATGTACACTCTCTCCTTATAATCCAAAGCCCCATAGCAGTTGATATACGTATCTCTGCAGTTGTATTTTTGCAGGATGCCCAGTGTGTGTGAGGTGTCATTAGCTCCACGTAAAGAAGGCACAGGATGAACCCCAGGCTGGTCAGGTCCAGTGAGTCAGTGGAGCTTGCCTGGGCATGTCCCACTGTCACAGCAAACACTAACGCTGCCATGTGTCCTGTGACTGTTACGCTGTAGCTCTAACACGGGCTGCCAGTCCTGCCACCTTTCACCATTACAGCTTTTACAAAGCCTGGGTGCATCTGCAAATATCACAGGGGTATCCACCTATTAGAATGACACCAAAACTTTAACACAACACTGAACTACAGTCATTCTTCAGTATGCCATACAACCATATATACATGGACAAGGGCCAGGGCAATGATGAAAACCGAGCCAAATGTCACATAATCTGAAATTATAAATGATTATGTAAAGATTCAAACAGGTCTGCTTAATTTCTCTGTTTTTACTCGCGTATAAAACTTTCGTCTGTTTTTTCAGTAGAGTTCGCGATGCCTGCATTTCAGTGGCGCGCGTCACAGCCGCGTTCCTCATTAGCAGCGCTGACGCTGCGCCCGCTGCGCCCGCGTGGATGCATGGGTCCCGTGCAGCCGCTGAGCAGCGGCGTCCACCTGTTCTTGCTTCGTGTTTTCGGCCCCGGCTCCACGTGAAAGAAGCCGGGGTGGGGGCTTGGGGGTGGTGGTGTACACTACTCCTGGCAGCAGCCAATCAGCGTCCAGCTGCGGCCCCAGCTGTATAAAAGAACGTGGTCCCTTAGCAGACGTCAGTGACCCGGCAGCTACAGTGTGGGAAGAGCGAGCTTCACGTGGGCAGCAGCGAGGGTATTAATACGCGTTATAACTGTCATTGCCAAGTCAGCAATCTGTGATATAACCTGCAAAATCGTTTTAAGTTATCAGCTGGACCCAAGTTATCACTGAGACCAGAACCTCTGAAGATTCGTATATCGGGACGTCGTTAACAAAGAAAAGCAGCCAAGATGCGTCTGGTTCAGAACATGTCCACGATCTCGGAGTATCCGACCCCGGACAACTCATCCAACAGTGTCATTAAAATCGCGGTGGTTGGCGGCAGCGGAGTTGGGAAAACCGGTAAATTGAGCCGAAAACACATTTGTACAAATGAGGGCATAGTCCGAACAGACACCAATGTTTTAACGCTGCAAGTTACATTATCCGTGTAAAGTACGATTATTGCGCTCCGGGTGTTGTTGCGTTTTACCAACTCTGATTTTTCCCCCACCTCAGCACTGGTTGTCAGATTTCTCACGCGGCGCTTTATTGGAGATTACGAGAGAAATGCAGGTAAGCGTGTGTTTAATAGTACCGTGTGTGCTCATCATCATCATACAATGACGGCACTTGACAGGATGCTAACCTGTCCATTCTCCCTTTCTCCGGAACAGCTACCCTGTACTCCAGAGAAATCCAGGTGGATGGAGAGCAGGTAGCAATCCAGGTCCAAGACACGCCTGGCGTTCATGTAAGTTCTTCTCGCAGCGCTGAAATGATTCCACTATGGGAGGTAACGGTAACATCACTGCACGAGACGTGCCCGGAGCTGGGGTGAAAGCGTCCAAAAGGTTACCCTCGCAGCCGGCAGGGCGTCCTCCCGTCCGGTGACCGCACACCATCCCGTTTTTTTGTGGGGACTGCTCGTGTATCAGCTATTTGCCTCGGTTATTCTGCACTGATACTTCGGAGAAGTTCGCCATTTCGGGCAACGAGGACATACGTGATTACGCGGCTCCCTGGACAGTCGAGTTTAAAAAACAAAAACGTGCGTGTGTTTTTTTTTAATCTGGTCAAAAATAAAGCTAAGCCTTTTTGGGGGACGCTAGGCTCCTGATTACGTCCCCACCCCCTTCTCCTCTGTAGCTGGGCACGGTGGAACCCGCTTTACAGCGCGAGCCTCATTTCCTATTCCGGGCGCTGATCCAAAAATCACTGAGCAATTTTCTGACAGAACAGAGAGGCAGACGGACTGTCTCGCGGGTTAATTGCCCATTCGGTCTAACGGGAGTCTGAGTCGGGGTCACGCGATACCCCAGAGCTGTCGGTTCAGTCGCGTTTTCCCGGTATGTCTCGCTCCAGTTGAGGCTGAGGCAGCACTTGATTGTAATATCGCACAGCCCGGACAAAGAGCCCATTCACGTCTTTTTAAAATTCGCTGAATAGATGTCGTTCAGCTCATGGTGGCAGGGTGTAGGGTCATTTGGTTGGAATGTAGCGGTTTTGTATTGTAAAGTAGCTGTGCTTTTAAGGTCTTACAGTAGCTCCGATCTGTTTTTGTTCCGAGTTAGTGTGTGTGCGTGCTAATGTGGGTATGTGTTGTGTGTGTGTGTGTGTGTGTGCATGTGTTAGCGTATGAGTTGCTGTCTATGTGTGTGTGTTAACATGTTAGACGTGTTGAGTGCTCAGTGGTGTAACTCTACTCTTACCTGTCCCTCAGGTGGGTAATGGCCTGAGCTGCCAGGATCATGTGACCCGCTCCATCCAATGGGCCGACGCAGTGGTCCTGGTGTATTCGGTGACAGACAGCCGGAGCTTCGAGCTGATTGGCCAGCTGCACCAGCAGGTGCGCGTCTTGCTCCCGGACCCCCAGGTGCCCGTCCTCCTGCTGGCCAACAAGGCGGAGCTCCTGCACCTGCGGCAGGTGGATGGGCAGGCGGGGCCGCGGCTGGCCCACGCGCTGGGCGTGGCCTTCTGCGAGGTTTCGGCCAGCGAGAGCTACAGCGAGGTGCACCGAGCCTTTCGGCTGCTCTGCAAAGGGCTGGCCACGCCCCCCGGCACGGCCACGCCCCCCACCACCGCGCCAGAGAAGAGGAGGGCCTCCCTCATGCCCCGCCCCAAATCTCCCAACATGCAGGACCTGAAGCGGCGCTTCAAACAGGCGCTGTCCGCCAAGGTGCGAACGGTCACCTCAGTGTGAGTGGGCGTGGCCTGGGGCGAGGCCCTTTAAACAGAGGCAGGAGGGGAGGCCAGGACACGCCCCCTTCAGGGCAGGGCGGGGCGGGGCCCGGGGCGAGCAGGCGAGTCACATGCCCCATGCTGAGAGAGACTGATGACCTGTGACCCCAAATCCCCCAATATGCACGCGGTGCTGGACAGCGACTCTTGACCTTTAACCCCGTGTGACACCAGTCTGAACTCTGATTGAGGAAGTGTGCCTGTGCATATGTGCGTGCGTTTACCCATGATCTTCTGTTACTGCAGAGATCTAAGAAGCCGCGTTTGCGCAATGGTTGTGCGGGGGGGGGGTTTCTCTCCTGGCAACAGACATTTTGAAGGCCACAGGTGGACGTTTACAGATGCTTCCTTTCGAGAGGAACCCT
>NC_057936.1:67311193-67316193 GCF_018555375.3 Anguilla rostrata
TGCTAATGCTAACCCTAAAGCTAATGGTAACTCTAATTCTAACCCAAATGCTAACCTTAATGCTAATCATAATGCTAATGCTAACCCAAACGCTAACCATTATGCTGATGCTAACCCTAATGCTAACCCAAATGCTAACCATCATGCTAATGCTAACTCTAACACTAACAAAACATGGCTGCTGGTGTTTGTGCGTATTCTTGTTCATTATATTACATTACATTACAGGCATTTGGCAGACGCTCTTATCCAGAGCGACATACAACAAAGTGTATAACCATAACCAGGAACAAGTGTGTCGAAAACCCTAGAGAAAAGTACCGTTCCAAGTGCAGGGAACAACCGCATAGTTCAACTTGGACCCTGTAGGTTAAACTGATTAACACTAACACAAACGAGAACAGCAACAACGCAGTCAATGCAAAAATACAAGCAATAGTTAAGACGAGTTAAGACTAAGTCACCTATGAAACAGCTACCTAGTTACAACCCTAAGCTTACAGTCAGTTTAGAGATTACAGGGAGGTAGGGAGGGATGGGGGGAGGTGCAGCCTGAAGGTGTTCAGTGTTGCTGCCACACCAAACGCAGTGTGCTGTCATGTCAATAAAGCAAAGTGAACTGAACTGGGAAAGGAAGGGAGAGAGAGACAGAGGGCTTATTTCAATCACTTCTTTTATCCATCCTTCTCTCCCCGGGCCTCGCACGCCACAGCGGACGATCGAGGTCGGCCATCTTTAAGGACACTCCGGTGAAAGGCTCCTCGAAGGAGAGACCAGCGAGGAGGCTCCCAGAGGAGGAGTGGCGTGTGGAGGATCCGCCTCTCTCCGTCTGTAACTGACGCGGCTTCAATCTGACACTCGAGTGAGCGAGGATGTTCCACCCGCCTCAAACACGTTTCCTCAATCCCTCCATCCTCGTATCTCATCCTCGCATCTGTTCTTCAGGCGGAGGAAAGGAGCGAGGAAAGGACGCAAGGAAAGGGTGTGAGGAAAGGATAGAGGAAAGGGTGTGAGGAAAGGATAGAGGAAAGGACGTGAGGAAAGGATAGAGGAAAGGGTGTGAGGAAAGGATAGAGGAAAGGATGTGAGGAAAGGACGCGAGGAAAGGATAGAGGAAAGGACGTGAGGAAAGGATAGAGGAAAGGATGTGAGGAAAGGATAGAGGAAAGGACGCGAGGAAAGGATAGAGGAAAGGATGTGAGGAAAGGATAGAGGAAAGGATGTGAGGAAAGGACGCGAGGAAAGGATGTGAGGAAAGGATAGAGGAAAGGACGCGAGGAAAGGATAGAGGAAAGGATGTGAGGAAAGGACGCGAGGAAAGGATGTGAGGAAAGGATAGAGGAAAGGACGCGAGGAAAGGATAGAGGAAAGGATGTGAGGAAAGGATGTGAGGAAAGGATGTGAGGAAAGGATGTGAGGAAAGGATAGAGGAAAGGATGTGAGGAAAGGACGCGAGGAAAGGATAGAGGAAAGGATGTGAGGAAAGGATAGAGGAAAGGACGCGAGGAAAGGATAGAGGAAAGGATGCGAGGAAAGGATAGAGGAAAGGATGCAAGGAGGTAAAAAAAAGCAGTTGGAATATGCCCAGAAAGAGAAAGAGAGAGTGAGAGACGGTGGGGTGGAGGGATGACACGTGACCCCCTTTCAGTGGGTTACAGGTGAACCTCTTCAGTGTGGGTGTACAGTGAACCTCTTCAGTGTGTGGGGGGGAGGAGCAGACACACTGGCAGTAACAGGAGCAGTGCAGGCAGCTGTTCCAGAATCGGGCTGTACACTCATCCTCCGTGTTTATAAACAGGATGCTCCTGACGCTGGACGGGGCACAGGCCCCCACCGCCACCTCCTAAACTGAGCATGTGCAGCATGTAGCGTATGTGTGTGCAGCGTGTGGTGTGTAGTGTGTGCAGCGTGTGTGTGTGTGTGTGTAGTGTGTGCAGCGTGTGGTGTGTAGTGTGTGTAGGGTGCAGCGTGGGGCATGTAGAGTGTGTGTGGGGGAGATTTTACTGTTTGAGTCTGAAACCTTCCTCTGGGCATATTCCCTTCCTGCAGTACACATCTCACCAACAGAGGGGGCTGATGCACCTCTCTATCAATGCTACAGACCTCTTAAACTACACTACACTACACACACACACTCACACACGCACACACTACACTACACACACACACACTCACACACGCACGCACATGCACACACTACACTACACACACATACGCACATACACACACTACACACACACGCACACACATGCACACACTACACACACACACACTGTGCACACAAGTTATACACATTGTACATACACACACATTATATACACTGCACATACACACACACGCGCACACACACACACACACACACTCTACCCAGCGGTCAACGCTGAACCCTGAGGCACTACCTGGAGCCACCACTGGATGGCACTGTGTCCACAGGATGCAGCATGGAGAAGCTCTCTCTGCCCCTCCTCCCCTATCCTCACACACCTCCACAACGGGGTCCTATTGTTTCCTTAGGGAGATTACTTGTTTTTTTCACTTCTTCCAAGAAATCCCTCGTTCAGTTAAAAAAGTGCTCTTGGGCCCAGATGTGCCAGAAAATTGGGGGACACAGATGTTGAGGGAGGAGGAACGTTCCTCTCTCTCACTCTCTCTCTCTCTCTTTCTGTCTACCTCTCCCCCTCTCTACGCCTTTTCCCCTAGCTCTCTCCATCCCCTCCCTTGCTCTCCCCCTACTTCCCCTTGCTTCCCAACTGTTTCACCTTCTTTGTCCCTCTCTCTCCCTCTCCCTCCCTTCCTCTCCTCCTTCTTTAAGAACAAGAAAGTCTTTACACAAGATCCAACATCAAGAAGTCATTAGAAATAAAGAGGGGTGAAACTGCTAAGCATAGAAACACATACTGAGGGACAAGTTTACACAGAGCAGTGTAGAGTAAGAGCAGTGTGGGAGCAGTGTGGAGTAAGAGTGGAGTAAGAGCAGTGTGGAGTAAGAGTGGAGTAAGAGCAGTGTGGAGTAAGATTAGTGTGGACTAAGAGCAGAGTGGAGTAAGAGTGGAGTTAGAGCAGTGTGGACTAAGAGCAGTGTAGAGTAAGCAGGGTGGAGTAAGAGCAGAGTGGAGTAAGAGTGGAGTTAGAGCAGTGTGGACTAAGAGCAGTGTGGAGTTAGAGCAGTGTGGAGTAAGCAGTGTAGAGTCAGTGCAGTGTGGAGTAAGAGCAGTGTGGAGTAAGAGCAGTGTGGAGTAAGAGTGGAGTAAGAGCAGTGTGGAGTAAGCAGGGTGGAGTTAGAGCAATGTGGAATTAGAGCAGTGTTGAGTAAGAGCGGTGTGGAGTAAGAGCAGTGTGGGGTAAGCAGTGCGGAGTAAGAGTGGAGTATGAGCAGTGTGGAGTAAGCAGTGTGGAGTAAGAACAGAGTGGAGTTAGAGCAGTGTGGACTAAGAGCAGTGTGGAGTTAGAGTGGAGTAAGAGCAGTGTGGAGTCAGAGGTGTGGAGTAAGCAGTGTGGAGTAATAGCAGTGTGGACTAAGAGCAGGGTGGAGTAAGAGCAGTGTGGAGTAAGAGCAGTGTGGACAGTTTTTTTGTTATAGAATCAGTAACCAGTTCAGAACCAAGAACCCAGGCAAGGTAACACAACTGCAGAGCAGCATAGTAGTTACGGAGCTGTGCTTGTGACTGAAAGGTGCGGGTTCGACTCCCTGGAGGGACACCGCCATTATACACTTCAGCAAAGTCCTTCAGTTTGTTCATTCTGACCTTTTCTCTGAGTGAAATCTCTGTCCCGCTGCACGGGTGCATAACCAGCTGCTGTGGTAGGATGTTACATATCAGACAGGAAGTGACATCATCACACATTAGATCATCTCGCGATGCACTGAAGGGAACTGGCTTGGCGTACATTAGATGAGCTCTGAGCGGTCTGCATGTGCCAGTCTCCCCTCTTGCAGAGGCAGAAGGGGTTGACAATGCGTGGGATGCTTTCATAAAAAAGGTCTATTAATAACCTCCTATTAATAACTCTCTCTGAAGAGTGGGTATATTTATAACACAGGTTTGAAAGAGCCGGTGGTATGAATAAATCAGTCTGAACAACACATGTGACCCCCCCCCCACCCCCGCCTCAACTCCCCTAAAACCATCTGTGGGGCTCCAGCAGTGACCAGTCCCCCCCACCCCACTCTCCTGTTTCAGCTGTCAGGTGGAATCGCTTAGATTCTCACCCAGAACCCCCAAACCCTGAACCCTGACCCCTGCCCTGCTCCGCCCACTGCAGGTGTGTTTGCACCTCAAACCCTGACCCCAGCCCTGCCAGGGCCCCCCCCCAGGTGTGCGTTAGGCCAACTCTGAGTGGAGCAACAGCCCCCCCTTCCCCCTCCATGGACAACCTGGGATGGGGTTGGTAGGGGGAGGGGAGACTTCCTGTCTGTAGTTTAACAGCTACACAAACTAGTCAATGTGAGCTCTGCCTTCCCATAGAAATATGCACCCTATAATAACCAGGAGGACAGTCTCCAATAACCACAGCCGTGCTAACGCTACCCAACCACAGCCTCTGCTGCTAGGCATTAATGCATGAATCATTAGTCCATATGCCAGGTAAAATAAACACAACCTTAGCACTACAGTTTTACATCCAAGCCCTACAAATGATCCCATTCAACAGACCGAACCCCCAAGAGAAAGACTCTGATACCCCGGGAGAGACTCTGATACCCCGGGAGAGACTCTGATACCCCGAGAGAGACTCCGATACCCCGAGAGAGACTCTGATACCCCGAGAGAGACTCCGATACCCCGAGAGAGACTCTGATACCCCGAGAGAGACTCTGATACCCCGCGAGAGACTCTGATACCCCGAGAGAGACTCTGACACCCCGAGAGAGACTCAGATTCAGTCAACAGACTGAACTAAAAAACTAGGAGCAGACTGTTTGGGAGGGTGCCATGTTTTCACCCAAATAAACTGAACAGAGGTGAGTGGAAGAACGACAAAGCACCAGCACAGACTGT